>NC_091121.1:5435936-5640936 GCF_040183065.1 Periplaneta americana
GAATAAATTTGAATAAGGAACCAAAAAAAAAAAAGTTTCCTTCCCCGGCAGGATTCGAACCACGAAAATCTTAGTTACCAGTCTATCGTACTCTGGAGTGAGCAAGGCTCTGAAATCAGCTATACAGGTCGGTCCGTTTTTTTTTTTTTTGCCACTGCTGTACATTTGTTTAGTAGGCTATCTTGTTGCACGTGATGTTCAGATGTTAATAATTTCCTATTATCTTACCGACGCACAATTTGAGGAAGAGCTCATACGCCAATTCATATTTAACTCTCAATTTTTTCTAATAAAATAACAAAATAACAGTTCAATCTCCTTCTTCAATATTTTAAGTAAGTATTTCTTCAGAATCTCTCACTTTAGCGAAATAATGTATAATTTTTTTACTTTGCAACTAGGCTTATACCAAGAGGCAAATTAATGTCATAAACATGATTAGGTTGCCATGGCAATTAATGACTTAGTATGATCTATGGATTCCAAGGTCTAGCTACATTGAACGAGGTTACTTTTGTTTAAAAAATAACTAGTGGCGTGTGCAGCAAATGCTACTAACTAAGTTCATTAGACGTTCAAAGAAACATTTTTCAGATTTATTTTCAATGAAGAATACCAGACATTCTGAAAGTTATTTGCTTCCATAATAATAGTCCCTCTGAATGTTTTTTTTTACGCCAAACATTTTTTCTTGAACCTATACACCTTCAGTTTTTTAGATCGAACGCGAAAATGCAAATAACAATGTCAGGACGCTCAGTCGGTTTTTCATGTGAGAGTAAAGAAATAGCTATTTCAGGTCATTGCGGATTGTAGGTGAAAATAAAAAAAAAGTCAGGTTTGCTATGCTTTCGAACAATAGACATAGCATCTCGGTATAGCTGCTGCATGTTTCGTAAACTACCTTGAAATGTAGAGAGTAAAATCATTTTATCCTGCTACGACATCTTGCTGAAATGATCGGGAGACTACAAAATTTTGTAGGCATCTTATTTTATCAGTAAGTAATGCCTTTTGGTCTTTCCTTAGGAACTGTAATTTTTGCGCTCTCTCTTGAGCTAATACTGAAGAGAATCACGCATATAAATATCTACACCACACTAAATATATGAAAAAAACCCAACTCCACTTGATTAATAACAGACTATAAAAATATTTGATTTTTAATAACTATTATTATCTTAGGTAAGTTTTATAGTTTTCAGTAATATATACTAGGCCTATATATACTATATAGCCACCACTCAGTAAATTATAAAAATCAATAACTAATTTAAGATATTCTCTACATGTACTTATATAACCCCAAAACGTTTCACTTTCATATCATCAATATAGCATTAATATGTATAATTAATGAAAAATAGTCACATCATGGCATTAACTATAATAATATTCAAGATAGATAATATTTTATTTCTAACTAGCTGTACCCGTGCGCTCCGCTGCACCCGTTAGAAATAAATATAAAGTAATTACATAATTAAAATAGGACATTTGATCCAGGGAACATTCGTGTTTGATAGAAGGATAAATCGTTTAATATGTTACTTAATTTAAATTGTATTTAAAATATTAAAATGCGATCATTTTGATCCAGAGACCACTCATTTGGTGCAATGACAATTCCTTTAACATGTTATTAATTGTTATTACCAATTATTTTTGGAAAAGCGAAAATTAACAGAAAAATTTTGGCTACAGATTTATTATTATGTAAAAAGTGTGTTGATAACGGATGTACTCGAATTAGAAAGTTTTTAATTTGTTGTGGGAGCTCTTGAATCTCAGGAGGAACAGCTTTTACAACAGCGCAACATAATCTGCTTGGCTCAGTACCCAATTTTTTTGCATTGCATTTATTGCATATATATTTTACGTGTTTTAACACGATTCAATTGTGCATAGTTAAAATTTGAATTATAAAATGATGGATTGCTAAGCTAACGTACTATTACTGCATACGAAATCAATACACTCTCGTTGTTCGTTAATTCTCTGAGATAAAGATGAATATGTTCATAAACATTCTTTTAAGAAATACAGGAAATGAATATACAGAATAACCTATCAAGTTTTCTGTGCATAAGAAGCTATTTTAATCTTACCTGTCCTCAATTCACTCACAAGTTACTGTAATAAAATTATAGCATTATGTCCATCCAGAGAAACTACACTTTCCAATGATGAAATAATAATTAATTATACTAATCGGTTAATTTAGCGTCCTATATTACTTCATACAAACACAGAAACATTGTCTGTAGGATATGTTTCATAGCTTTCGATTGTTGTGTCCAAGGCCCCTTATAGACGAAGTCATTTGTTTTTTATTTCAATACACCGCCTTAGATGGCAGTTACTTTAATTTTAAAACTCATTTATCTCATTAAATATTAGTCCTATCAAACTTTTTTAAAGAATAAAACTTATCAGAAATCATTAAAAAAAACGTTTGTTATGTAACATTTTTCACAACAATCAATAATAAGCGAGATATTTCGATTTATTTAATTCAGGGCCCCTTATAACCCCCCTTTTAAATAATGTATTTTGAATGCCATATAGCCTAGAATCTAAGTTACAACGAACTTAATTTATATTCCAATTTTCATCGAAATCCGTTCAGCCATTATCGCGTGAAAAGGTAACAAACATACAGACAGACAGACAGACAGACAGACATACAAACAAATAAAAATTTAAAAAAAAGCGATTTTCGGTTTCAGGATGGTTAATTATACATGTTAACACCAATTATTTTTAGAAAATCGAAAATTACCAGAAAAATTTTGGCTACAGATTTATTATTAGTATAGATGGTAATAATGTTATCAAATCACCCCAAGTTTTGTAGTTTTTAATATCCAATACACAGCTATACTCAGAAAATTACACACAACAGAATCAAACCTGTAAATTATTTTTAGTAAGTCTTGAAGTTTGTAATAACCAATTTAATTCGAGCTCTAAATATGTCAGCATTCTTGCAGATCATGGCCTTCGTGTAATATTGTTTACTGTAGTGTGTGTTTTGTTTTATTCTGAAATGCAATTAGTGACAATAGATGGATTTTAGAAAATAGGAAAATTATGTTGAAAAATTGACATTTTACTGAAAACTACTATTTTTCTGAAAAACTTTGGGTTTCAAGCTTCAGAATGAGGGGTCATTTATTAAAATCCGTTCAGTCGTTTTCCATTACCAGTTCAAATTATATATATATATATATATATATATATATATATATATATATATATATGTCTTACTAATAAACCGTGTATAGTTTTTATACGAGACTTATGCAGAGTTGAGGCAGAAAACGTTACTAATAAACCGTGAATAAGCTATGGACGTATAAACAGGCTGTAACTATACAATGGGAATTGCTTTGCAGTAGTTATATACACGAAACCCCTTGTTTAAGCGTTGTATATAGCGAAAAATGGCCGCCCCTCTAACAGCTGTTCGTATCGACTGTCATTTTATGATGATGTTTACCTTGTAACCACAGAAAAACAAACCAAAGATCATAGAATTATTAGAATAATATTGCTGTAGCTTGTACTCTTTGACAAATTGTAGTGTGGTAATCGATTAGAGTCAGTTTTACTATCGATATTTAACATGCCACACTAGAGCGCTCTACCGGATGCAGTAGAGAACCTCAGATATTATATTACCTTTCGTAACGAAGTAATGACGAAACTATGACGTAGCTGTGTAACAGTTATACTGTTATACACAACGTATGTAGTGATTATTAGTAAGGAATTTATACACGACTTATAAACGAGTTACTCATTGTATAAGTATAAGACAGTTAAACGTCTGTATATAGAGTTTTTATTAGTAAGACCGATATATATATATATATATATATATATATATATATATATATATATATATATAATAGTGGCTTGTGCAGCAAATGCGGCGAACTAAGTTCGTTAGACGTTCAAATAAAAATTTTTCAGATTTATTTTCAGTGAAGGATACCAGACATTCTGAAAGTTATTTGCCTCCATAATAGTGAAAGATACTCTCCCGAGCTAATACTGAAGAGAACCACGCATATAAATATGTACACCACATTGCCATTAAATATATGAAAAAGACCCAACCCCTCTTGATTAATAACTATAAAAATATTTGATTTTTAATAATATTATTTTTATACGTAAATTTTATAGCTTTCAGTAACATATACTATATATACTATATACCCGCCACTCAGTAAAATATAGAAAACAAAATCTAATTTTTAAGTTATTCTCTACATCTACTTACATAATCCCAAAACGTTTCACTTTCATATCATCAATATAGCATTAATATCTATAATTAATGAAAAATAGTCACATCATGGCATTAACTACAATAATATTTCATTTCTAATGGTAATAATGTCATCAAACCACCTCAAGTTTTGTAGTTTTTAATATCCAATACACAGCTGTACCCAGAAAATTACACACCACAGAATCGAACCTGTAAATTATTTTTAGTAAGTCAAGTTTTTAATAACCAATTGAATTTGAGCTCTAAATATGTCAGCATTCTTGCAGATCATGGCCTTCGTGTAATATTGTTTACTGTAGTGTGTGTTTTTTCTAAAATGCAACACGGCCGACTTGATGCTCGCTTCGCTTCTCCTTTACAAAAAAGCGAAGGGAATATCAAGTCGGCCGTGAATGCTATTAGCTAGTTCTCAAAACTGACGACAGATGGATTTTGGAAAATGATGTTTAAAAATTGACATTTCACTGAAAACTACTATTTTTCCGAAAAACTTTGAGTTCCAAGCTTCAAAATGAGGGGTCATTTATTAAAAACCGTCCAGCCGTTTTCCTGTAATTTCTATTACCAGTTCAAATTCTATATATATATATATTGTATACTAACGCCTCATTCTTCAAGAACACACTCGATAAAATATAAAGATGCATTTATGCCACCAGATGCAGAAAGAACTGTATTAGCTCTCAACACGGTCATGTACGGAGCAGGAAGGTGATGACGAATCTAACCAAGTAAAATCACCAGCACTGAAATTCCGGCGGTTATCAATTACGCGTCATGGATAGTCATGGATTTGTGAGGGGCAGGACTTTCCCTTAAAAGTAAGGAGGAGGTCCGGTGCCATTGAATACCACAGCACAGACCTAGTCACGTGACAGCTTTAGTCACGACAAGAATTGATGGTTATGGACAGATATCGGTACAGCAGGCCTATCCATCATCGTCATGCAACGGCGCACAAAGGACAGCATTGTTTCCACTGCAGAACCCCGCTAATGAAGAAATTTGCTTATCAACTACGAAATTAACTTTCGGAAACTTTAAAGAGATAGTCCAAAACAAAAATATTTATAATCTAGTATTACGGAATGTAATATAAATCTGTGCCTACAAAAAATAGAAGTAGGATAGACAATTAGAAGCCTTTCAATCACCACAAAAATATTTAAAATCTAGCAGTATTACAGAATGTCTAGCTTTTATTAATCACTTAATCTTGTAGTACTTTGATTTTTATTGTATTTGTAAATTTAATATTAATTGTAATTATAATTGTAATTGTATTCTTAATATTGTAGTTGTAATCCCCTGGTAGAGGGGAAGAGAAGGCCTAATGGCCTTATCTCTATCAGGTTAAATAAATAAATAAATAAATAAATAAATAAATGTAATATAAATCTGTGCCTACAAAAAATAAAATTAGCATAGACAATTAGAAGTCTTTCAACCAACACAAAAATAATATTTAAAATCTAGTATTAGAGAATGTAATGTAAATCTTTGCCTACAAAAAATAAAATTAGCATTGGCAATTAGAAGTCTTTCATTCACCATCACACAATGCTTTTCGTTTACCTTAATTAAATATTGCCAAGAATAGGATGCGTTGGAGACCATTCAGACCCTACCCAACTCATAACGAGGATAAAGTATTCTTATTATTATTACTATTATTATTATTATTATTATTATTATTATTATTATTATTATTATCATTATTATTAAATTTATCTTTTGAACAGGTGGAAAACTTCAAATACCTGGGAGCAACAGTAACAAATATAAATGGCACTCGGGAGGAAATTAAACACAGAATAAATATGGGAAATGCCTGTTATTATTCGGTTGAGAAGCTTTTATCATCCAGTCTGTTGTCAAAAAATCTGAAAGTTAGAATTTATAAAACAGTTATATTACAGGTTGTTCTGCATGGTTGTGAAACTTGGACTCTCACTCAGAGAGAGGAACATAGGTTAAGGGTGTTTGAGAATAAGGTGCTTAGGAAAATATTCGGGGCTGAAATGGACGAAATTACAGGAGAATGGAGAAAGTTACACAACACAGAACTGCACACATTGTATTCTTCACCTGACATAATTAGGAACATTAAATCCAGACGTTTGAGATGGGCAGGGCATGTAGCACATATGAGCGAATCTAGAAATGCATATAGAGTGTTAGTTGGGAGGCCGGAGGGAAAAAGACCTTTGGGGAGGCCGAGACGTAGATGGGAAGATAATATTAAAATGGATTTGAGGGAGGTGGGATATGATGATAGAGAATGAATTAATCTTGCTCATGATAGGGACCAATGGCGGGCTTATTTGAGGGCGGCAATGAACCTCCGGGTTCCTTAAAAGCCAGTAAGTAAGTATTATTATTATTATTATTATTATTATTATTATTGTTATTATTATTATTTCATTCATTCATAGTCTCCTACACAAAGATAGGTCTTTCACTGCAAACCCAGCTTTCTCCAAACTTTCCTACTGAATCTTCCGCCTCCCTATTAGTCTCCGCATATGATCCATATATCTTAATGTCGTCTGTCATCTGATATCTTCTTCTGCCCCAACTCTTCTCCCGTTCACCATTCCTTCCAGTGCATCCTACAGTATATTAATTGTTCTCAGCCAGTGACCCAACCAATTCCCTTTTGTTTTCTTGATCAGTTTCAGCATCATTCTTTCTTCAACCACTTTTTCCAACACAGCTTCATTTCTTATTCTGTCTGTCCATTTGACACACTTCATTCTTCTCCATAACCACATTCAAAATTCTTCTACTCGCTTCTCTTCACTTCGACACAGTGTCCATGTTTCTGTCTATACAATGCTACACTCCACACAAAACACTTCACAAGTCTCTTCCTTAGTTGTTTCCAGAGGTCCGCAGAAGATGCTCCTTTTTTATTAAAAGCTTCCTTTGCAGTTCTTATCCTGTCGTCTAAATTATTCGCAGTAAATCTCAAAACTCCGAATCGCTACTGCATTGCGTCTGGGCTGCAAAATTTGCCATGTACACCAATGTATATGCGGAGAGACTGTGGATTCCTTTGGACATCATGCCTTAAGCTGTGCCAGAAGTAAAGGCCGCCTTCCTAGGCATTCTGCTATTAATAACATCATTAGTAGATCTTTAACCTCCTGTGACATTCCAACTCTTCTTGAACCATCTGGTATTAGCCGGTCGGATGGTAAACGACCTGACGGCTTGACATTAATTCCTTGGTCCAAGGTAAATCACTCATCTGGGATTTTACATGTGTAGATACATTAGCCCTTTCCCATTTAAAATCTTCTGTCAATTGTGCCGGATCTGCTGCTGAATCCGCTTATCATGCTAAACGACGCAAATATGAACATTTAACATCAAATTACATCTTCGTCGCTTTTGCAGTTGAGACCTTTGGTCCGTCGTGTAGAGACGCTAAAGATCTACTCACCCAAATTGGTACACGCCTACTGTCCCGTACCGGCGATCCTAGATGTATCAATTTCCTTCGTCAACGCATTGGAATAGCGGTTCAGCGAGGAAATGCTGCCTCCATCCTGGGATCATTTCCTAACTCTATTTCGTTAGAATAGATCTTTCTCATTTAATGTGTAGCGTACCTGCTTGAGCACGGGTAGAAAGTTCGCAAGAACAAAACTTCCACGAAGAAAGGAGAGGGGATGTCCGATCTTTAATGAAGCCATGGTCGAGAATATCCACAAGGCGAGGTGCTCCCCATCGGCAACATGAAGATCAACTCTATGTCTGAGTTACGACGGCTGGCCGGCGTCAAGAGCATGGGCGATGCGGAATGCCCCACGCTGCTGGACATCGAGATCTGCAGCGAGCAGGACGACCCCAGGCAGCGCCCCAACTTCGGCGTCAAGTGCAAGATCTTCGAACTGGACGCTTGCCAAGGCATCGGAAAGGTGTGTCTGGTGTACCTTCACAAGAGCGAGTGCGAATCCGATCTAAAACGAGAGGACCCCAAGATCTGGCTGCTGGACAGAAGTTTCGAGTGGCACTACCTGGCTGCAGACTTCACGCAGTACTTCCGCATGATGCTGGTACACCAGGGTCTCCCCCAGTGGCAGTTCAAATTCACGCCCATGGACCATTATTATGAAATTAGTTTACAATGTTATACTTATCGCATGAGCTAATATATGAAGAAACAGTAAAATAAAATGAAACTCCGAATTTACTTTTGGCTATGCTCATACAAAAGGCCTCTAATCCTACATGCAATATGCAGTATTGAAGCTAGGTTCTGAGACTGACCAACACCCGTATCCTATACTATTGAACCCGACAACATGAATACAGACCGAAGCACTTCTCTCCATGACAGGGTTTCACAACTCAACATGCGGTCTATAATGGACTTTATGCATATTTCATACATAGTGTAAGTACAAGCTCTGATCACGTATAATAGATTGACCGGACTAATGAACATTAAAGACAACAACTTTTATCAATTTCACTATGCTGCTATCTAGCGACTGCAAAATAAGTTACGTTATAACCCTGATGGAATAGCATGGAGTAATAACTTGTAACTGTATACTTCCTTCTAGCGGTCGCTGGCAAAAAATTCATTTTCGACAGTGACGATACTATCTCTTTTATATGTTGCCATTTCATAACATGGGAATGGCTAATCCGATATATTTGTAATCATGACTACAGCTTAGCGGATATTCGGAATAAGTAAAAACGGAAGAAAAACAAATCAAGAATAAAGATATCTGGAGGTGACAAAGTGGGGGAAAAATTAATGAGTTTTATGAGGAGGAAGGAAAGAAGATTGCGAGAATGAAAGGAACAGCGGGGTGTAGGAGTAGTAGTAATAATTATGTTGACAGTAAATTTGCAATCGCTTACTGATTATGTTTCGTGACCAAAACATAGTATATAGTATATAGGCGGAACACTATGTATGGACCTATCATATTATATATGTGGTCAATCAAATATTGAATAATTATTAATTAGCAATAATAACTGTATATCGAAATTTTTCATACTATTTTATTTATACCAACAACCAAAAATGTATTTAAAAATAGGCTTAAGGACCTTACTAATAGACGGTAATTATACACAGTACTTAAAGGGTGTAAATGATATGTTGTTATTGAAGTGTTGTATCAGTGAAGAATTATGTTGTGTCAGTGAAGTGTGTTGTATCAGTGAAGAAGTATGTCGTGTCAGTGAAGTGTGCTGTGTAAGTGAAACGTGTTCCTGTCAGTGAAGCTTTATAGTTTATAGTGGCAGTGCAAAGTATTTGAACAGTGAAATGTTTTTGAAGTGTTAGTGAAATCAGGATAGAATCAGTGAAATGTGTCGTAGTTCCAGTGCAGTGAGTGAGTTGACAGCGAAATGAGTGTAATGTTGAAAGGTACTTGTGCAGATATGAACATATACTCGTGGGTTTTAGTTCGATCTTAGTTTTAAGATACAAATTAGAATATTTCAAATGTTATTTTAAGTGATCGTTTCATTTAATTTAGTATATTCCCTGTTGTTGTTATTATTATTATTATTATTATTATTATTATTATTATTATTAGTATTAGTAGTATTAATTATTAGTATTATCATTAATTGTATTTTTAATTAATAAGTTTATTATTGTCATTATTGAGTGTAATTAGTTACCACTGCCACCGGGTATATACCCATTGCAGGGTGAATAAATACATACACATACATGTTCCTGTTTTGGTACGTTCCATTGACTGTTCCATTAAACGTTTGTCATAAACGCAGAAAATAAAGCCTTATTTTTACCGTGTGAGCAAAACATACTCGTATGTGTATCTTATCTGTCGCCTTCCATACAAGATAAGACATGTCGGTGAGATGACCTTGTACTGTGCTTCTATTTATTACGAGCGTATCACGACCGATCGTATCTCACTCGAGGGTGCGACACTCGACCGGGTTCAAGCGAGCGATTTAACTCCAATGCAGCACTCTGCTTGAAACTATTATGACTACTGGATCTCGCCATCTTCTAACAACTTCTACTCCATGTCATTGCTGTAAATTCTCTTGGAAGTCCATGGAGTTGGCACTAACGCCCGAATTCTTAGACAGAACACAATGAAAAATAAGGCTTTAGATTATGTCCGTCATCGGCTTGTTCTTGTCTCTAAACAATTAAAACTAAACGAACTTTTTCTTTCACGAATCCTTTAGTCAAATATTCGGCTTCTTCCACGTGTAATTTGTGTTAGACCAATTTATTTATGTACCGCAGCTCTTTAGCTTTCGACAAAGCGCAATAGCCCGTTACAAAATAATTAGAACACGGGCAGGAGAGAAATTTGTCATGAAAGCAGCGGGAAGTTCTTCATTAGAAAAATATCCCGGATCTGTTGTTTCTTCCGTTTGAATCAATGTCATAGCGGGAAAGCAACAAAGAGCCCTTCCGCCAAATAATGAGATGTTTTTGATAGAGAATAAAAAGAAATCTCTTTACTGTCGGGGAGTGGATCTTTTTCAAACCATTCTCGCTCATTAGTGCATTCCATTTACAAACAATTCGAGAGAACGGGTTGCGGGCCGGTCTAGTTCCAACAACTGGCTTATTTGTGGTCATTCCGAGGGTGGGTTCACACCGCCACGCCGAACGGCGAGCGCTCAGTGCTTTGAGTAAATTTAGCTCTTGCTACTAACAATGGCTTTAATGTATTCAGCTTGATTAACTCGACGTAAATTGCTGCGTAACGGGAATTCAATGTGGACGACCGGATCTTCAGTGTGCAGATATAAAATTTCAGCTTGGCTTCCCGGCATAAAGTGCCAAATATTGCTGTTAAGGGAAAATCTCTTTTCTCATATTATTTTAAGTAGAGCCTTTATTTCGCTAACGTAATTGCATATCAATATATGAAGCTTTTAAATATTACATTTTTACTTTCGCTCTTTACGGTACAGTCACAGACATAAAAAATTAAAAAATTATAGTATTATAAAGAAAATTATCAGAGAATCACAAACCTTGTAGTAAATGAAAGCTAAAAGACTGCTAATAAAATTTCGTTTGATGATTTTTATAAATATAAATTCATGTTGAATCTTTCGTACACTACTTTTAACACTTGAATATAAATAATTGATTATACGTACATAAATAGCACAAGAAAATGGTTACAACCCAAACATAATAGACAATATCATAAGGAAGATAGAACAAAACCTCAACAAACACAACACAAACACAAAAACACAAGAAATACATCACACTAACATACGAAAACAAAAACACACACAAGATAGCATCCTCATTCAGAAAACAGATATACAACATAACATAGAGAACAGAAAACACACTACAAAGATATCTCAACACACAAACAACACAAACAAATAAATACAACCACACAGGCGTATACAAACTCACATGTAATAGTTGTGACAGTTTCTACATTGGACAGACAGGCAGATCATTCCAAACTCGATACAAAGGACACCTTAAAGCAATAACCAGAGGACACAATACATCTACATATGCCGAACACATAACTAATGCTAACCATACATACAATAACATAAATACAGACATGGAAATCCTACACATAAAACCCAAAAACGAAAAACTCAATACACTAGAACAACATTAAATATACAGACATACTAAAACACACCCTGATCAAATACTCAACACACAGATCAATTTCAGAACACACACACTATTTGACACCACATTTCAACACTTTTCAACAATCGAACGCACCCACACTACAGGCAGCGAAGTTCGAGATGACGCCGAGATCTAGTAGGCTCTGAGGATGGCGTGAAGAAGCACCGAAACAGCTGTAAGCCGCATATGCTTACACAATTAACACGAGTAAGATCGCCATTTAATAAGTTATTTAAATCAAAATTCTTATATTTTTATTTTTCTTTTGAATTTTTATGAATATAAAGAAAAATTGCACGTCTATTTTTAACTTATTCTTTAATTTAAAATTTCACAATTTCCTCTTACAGAATTATTAATGTATAATGTGAGAATATGCCCTGAAAATTTTATTCAATTATCTCTATTATTGTCTGAGATATTACATATTAAATGTTGAAAAATGTGAACTCCGGATATTCAACGGAAAAGTTTGAGCACACATATTTATGATTTCAACATAGGTATTATTCTTCAGTTGAACTGTTTGAAATAGTTGTTAGGATTGTCACTAGATGGAAGAAGCTTACAGAAATAGATGAGGAAACTACACTCAGAAATTGAAGTTACAACACATTGCAACAGAGAGAATAAAAGAGATGTGGCAGAGAGTAAGGGAACTGGAGCGCAGCGGCTATTTAAAATGGCGTGAAAGCAATTATTTTCTTCCTAACGAACTTGAAATTTCGCTCAAATGAGTCAATACTATGTAGTATTTTAGGCTAAAAATAAAAAATGTTAATACAGAGTGCGTCAGAAAGAACGGATGGATTTCACATGGCAAGAAAATTGTAAAGATTCATCAAATCAAAAATTTATTGTTATCAACATATTCACCAATACATGCAGTTTATTTATGTAAAACAACATTATCCATATGATGTCCTTGGCTTTCAATACAGGCATCGAGGCGTTTTCTGATGTTCGCCATCACTTTCACAGTCATAGCTGGTGCAATTGCCACGATTTCTTCACGAATCGCTGTCTTCAGTTCGTCCAGTGTATGTGATCGGTGTTTACAAACTTACGCCTTCAAATGGTCCCAAAGAAAGAAGTCGCAGGGCGCGAGATCTTACCGTAGCCTCGGACAATCTCAGTGCAATAGAATTTCGTCCAGGTGATTTCTTCTTTAATGTTGAACCTGTGATACGAAATGAAGCCACCCACCGCAAAATTGTATTCCGAGTTGGAATCCTAGCGTGACATCCGATGTCGAAATGAGTCCTGAGTGGCGATCACAGACTCTTCATTTTTCAAAAATGTCTCTGCGATGAAAGCACGTTGTACACCAGACCAACACCATATTCTCAACTGAAACTGCATTCTATGGCTGACCCAACAGTCGTGGTCCCCCTCACTATATCTCTCTCCTCGTTGCGTATCGATAGTTTGAAATCCATCCGTTCTTTCTGACGCACCCTTTATTTGGTCATTTCTGTAGATCCTTTTCCGTAAAACATTAACATGGTCATGATCATATTTTCTCCGCCCCACTCTGATTTTGAATATTCTAAAGCTTATTTATTAATTATAAAATACTAACTTTTCCTGGAATTTATATCTTTGCTTGCCTTATTTTTATAAGACAAAATGTGAATAAATATTGTAGTAGATCAAACATTCATGAGCACGTTGTTGTTTAGTCAACTGTCCGAAGACAGGTCTGAACCTGATACATCACACCAATAAGGCGTCACTCATTAGGCAACTAAGTGAGGAGATAATGGGGTAGGGTGGCCTTCTCCTTTTCTCCTCCATTGCATACATCGCTGACTAGTAACATATTACACTAATCAGACTTCAGATGCATACAAACAATTGTTCTTCCTCTGACACATATCGCCAAGTGAGGTGTACTGCCTGGTAGTAGATGTACATAACAGGCGAAATCTCAATCAGAGATAGAATGATTATAGCACTAGGTCATGTGATGTTTTTAGTTTTAAATACTGTCGCACTTCAAAAGCACTGAAAAGATGGGAAATATGGGAATAACATTTTTAATGCCTTGCCTGTGAATGCCAACTTCGTTGTTCTTTCTCATTTTAGAAAAGTTCTTTTAAAGTGTTAACTGATAAGCAAAGCTCGGAACTTGGGGACTTGTGTCTTTGCACGTGACTAAGCGACCGGACTTCAATGTCAACAAACTCCCGCTTCCAGCACGGAGGTACTGTCAGGTCTGCTACAAAAGTGGTATCTGGCTGCAACAACATATTGATAATATTATGGTGGGTTGAAACACGTAATTTCATAGCATATATATATAATAAAATAAACATGAGAAATATATCAAATTTACTGTTCTGCTGTGTACATTTTATTACATTGTATGACTACGTACATTCGAAGATTTTTCGGTAGCAGACTTAAAATACTAAATGTTTTCACCGTTACTATTTTCTGTTCGATTTTCAGCAGTTGCTAGCTGATCTCGTATCTGAGAAAGATAAGTATATCCTAAATTTTTCTCGAAAATAGTTTTCAATTTGTGTCTCACTACTAGGACAAGCCCCTCTACGTTTCGATCCATGGCTATGGACAGACTTTTCTACAATTTGAGGGACTGCAATGCCTTTCAATGAATTTCGTTTCCAGCCTCTAGTTTGTGTGTGGCACAACTTACAAAATATAAACTCTCCATTCGAAAAAAATAATGTATCTCTTCCGAATTCTCCACGAAATTCTGTATCTTAAATTTAAAACAAAATGTATTTTCAAACTGCTATAATACCCATTCGAAATAACACGTATTTTCTATTTCCTCAAACAGACCGTTTTCCTTTAATTCTCTAAATGTCATTGGGTTCGACATAACAGTTTCTTCGTCCGTCTTCCTGTCATTCGATGTGACCACTTTCTTAGTACACACGACTGTCCCTGAGCACTTGCAGCGTGAGCTTTGTGTACGTTGTACCTGTAACCTTACTCATGCACACGACACAAGTCCCCAAGTTCCGAGCTTTGCTGATAAGGATATTATAATGCTGACGGATTCTTTAATGTGGGGTAAATGATCTTTTCTTTTAATTTGTAATGTTTCCTTTTAACGAAACCTATTGTAATTTCTACTATTTAATGTCCAATAAATTATTATTATTATTATTATTATTATTATTATTATTATTACAAGCATAATCAATTTTGTATTATTTCACAATATATTTATCATTTATGCATAGCGTGACTCGTCGAAGTAGTCTGTAACTTTGAAAAGAGCCAAATTCCTGCCATCTCTCTACAGGGTGTTTCCGGGCTAGTGTTACAAATTTTGAGGGATGATGACGAAGGGCACATGTATCAATTTGAGATCAGGAACCCTGGTCCGGAAATGACCGAGTCGAAAGTTACAAGCAAAAATAGTTGTGTGGAAATGAAATAATTTTATTCCTCTGTACACCTTATTTATGTGTATTTATCTGTACATCTTACACATACTGTATTCATCTGACTTTGTTTACGTTGTCTACTTACAGCATTCCATTCAGTGCGCTGTCTGAGAGGTGGGGACAGGTCCTGATATGCACATCTGTAGACAGCAGTGTTTGTGTACAAGTTGCAGTGTCCAGTCGATCAGTCCTAGTGAAATGGAGGAGTACACGAGAGCGGAATAAGCAGACCTGATTTTCGAATACGGATGAGCCAATGGGAACAGTAGACAAGCTCACAGATTGTATCGGGACAAGTACCCACGTAGGAGACATCCGGCCCATACCATCTTTCCACGAGTGTTCCAAAGGTTAAGGGAAGGAGGGCACATGGTGCCAAATTACAATTCCATTTCCACACAACTATTTTTGCTTATAACTCTCGATTCAGTCATTTCCGGACCAGGGTTCCTTATCTCAAATTGATACAGCATGTGCCCTTCGCCATCATCCCTGAAAGTTTGTAACACCAGTCCGGAAACACTCTGTGTAATATGCGGAACCCGAATTACATAAATGAAGTGAATAGATAAACACATTATCAATTGGCTATTACAATCATTTTCTTCCCCCCATTCTTTGAGTTTTCCCCTTCACAATTTCACTCACAATACGTCTTTACCAGCACATTACCATGATCAGATGAAAATAATGACCATCACTTTACTCATATTTCACAATATAATCATCTTCTTCTGTCCGTTCTTCGCCTTTTCTATTCAACAATTTGACGTACAGTACGTTTTTATCATCGAATATGGACACACGTTCCTGGATCAGTGGTGAAACAAAAAAGACAGAATTTCAAATGTTTACAGTAACAATAACAGAGCTACAGCCGAATGCTAACGTTATTACAGTAAATTATTATTTAAATATGTTCCATAAAATATAAAACAAAATGCACTATAGGCCCACTATACAATATAAATTTCGAAAACAGATCGTAAATTATTTTACTTTTAAATCGAGAAAAAAATATATCCCAGTTTTTTAAATCTGAATGCATACAAAATTTATTGAAAGTTTCGTAAAACAATGTACACTGCAATAAACACTTAATTAATCAAATGACATGAGTTTGATTTATATTATTTAAGTATAAGGCTTCTATCTTTTACCCACATTAAAGCTGAGAATTGCGGGAAACGTTGACTGTCATCTTCATGTTTCCATGGTGACGATTTTACGCGTATCAGAAAACAGATTTTTGTACATTGAGAAAAAGTTATTTGAAACGCGCGTGGGATAAACTGCATAATATTTATTCTTATGTCAACTTCACTTCTAATTTTGCTGTTTCAGTACGCAACAATTTTGTTATGACAAAAACAGAATGGTATTCAGAACTTTTTGCAAGCACTGATTGAAGTTGTTCAGTGAAATTTGTTTGCAATTTCCTGTGTTTCAGGGATCAAAGCATCAATTACATTTTGAACCAAGCACACTGCACTGCTTCCATTTTTGTTATTGTTTCAGATAGACTGACTGACGTGGTGATAAAACAAATGAACTATGCAGAATACCGCGTTTCTACAGGGAGTGCTTCATTTATTTTTCATTAAGCTTTGGATAATTGATGAATATGCCATTTTTTATACTACAAAACAAAACACACATCAGAATTTTTCCATAATATGCAAAACGCCAATATTTCCATTCAATGTATATAAATATTGAAATCTACAATCACATGCACCAATTAGTACGTATTAAGTGATTTTATTGCAACAAAAATCATCGAAGAAAACAATGTCCCAATAATATATTAAACTAGCCATATCCGTGTGCTTCGCTGCACTTCTTAGAAATAAATATTGACTTAAATCTAAATACAGTTTTGTAATTACTTAGTGAATAATAATAATAATAATAATAATAATAATAATAATAATAATAATAATAATACTAAGTGTAGTAACTTTCGAGGAATATCACTTTTGTTGACGTCGTACAAAATTTTGTCCAATATTCTTCTGAGAAGATTAACTCCATATATAGATGAAATTATTGGGGATCATCAGTGTGGTTTTAGGCGTAATAGATCAACTATTGACCAGATATTTTGTATTCGACAGATAATGTAGAAAAAATGGGAGTATAAGGGTACAGTGCATTAGTTATTCATAGATTTCAAAAAGGCATATGACTCGGTTAAGAGAGAAGTTTTATATGATATTCTTATTGAATTTGGTATTCCCAAGAAACTAGTTCGATTAATTAAAATGTGTCTCAGTGAAACGTACAGCAGAGTTCGTATAGGTCAGTTTCTATCTGATGCTTTTCAAATTCACTGTGGGCTAAAGCAAGGAGATGCACTATCACCTTTACTTTTTAACTACGCTCTAGAATATGCCATTAGGAAAGTTCAGGATAACAGAGAGGGTTTGGAGTTGAACGGGTTACATCAGCTGCTTGTCTATACAGATGACGTGAATATGTTAGGAGAAAATCCACAAACGACTAGGGAAAACACGGGAATTTTACTGGAAGCAAGTAAAGAAATGGGTTTGGAAGTAAATCCTGAAAAGACAAAGTATATGATTATGTCTCGTGACGGGAATATTCTGCGAAATGGCAATATAAAAATTGGAACTTAATCTTTCGAAGAGGTGGAGAAGTTCAAATATCTTGGAGCAACAGTAACAAATATAAATGATACTCGGGAGGAAATTAAACACAGAATAAATATGGGAAATACCTGTTATTATTCGGTTGAGAAGCTTTTATCATCCAGTCAGCTGTTGAAAAATCTGAAAGTTAGAATTTATAAAACAATTATATTACCGGTTGTTCTTTATGGTTGTGAAACTTCGACTCTCACTTCGAGAGAGGAACATAGGTTAAGGGTGTTTGAGAATATGGTGCTTAGGAAAATATTTGGAGCTAAGAGGGATGAAGTTACAGGAGAATGGAGGAAGTTACACAACACAGAACTGCACGCATTGCATTCTTCACCTGACATAATTAGGAACATTAAATCCAGACATTTGAGATTGGCAGGGCATGTAGCACGTATGGGCGAATCCAGAAATGCATATAGAGTGTTAGTTGGGAGGCCGGAGGGAAAAAGACCTTTAGGGAGGCCGAGACGTAGATGGGAAGATAATATACAAATGGATTTAAGGGAGGTGGAATATGATGATAGAGAATGGATTAATCTTGCTCAGGATAGGGACCAATGGCGGGCTTATGTGAGGGCGGCAATGAACCTCCGGGTTCCTTAAAAGCCAGTAAGTAAGTAATAATAATAATAATAATAATGATTTATTTTAGCTGGCAGAGTTAAGGCCGTAAAGCCTTCTCTTCCACTCAACCAGCAAAAAAGTATATATACATATGTATGAACTTACAAAGAATTCAACAATTTGATTTAGATGAGTGTTACATGTATACAAGAGTTATTTACGAATTAAACAACAAAATACTATGAACTATTAATTAAACACTGAACTAAACTGTGTAGCAGAATTAAGCTAAAATACATAGAATGTTAATATATTTCAAATAATATTAGATAATAGAAAGAGATTATTATGTGACAATTTTGAAAATACAGCACTCTCAGGATGATGTCTAAAGAAAAAAGTAACAATGTAGTCAGTGATAGTTTAAATCAGTATGATTGGAGTGAAATGCTAAGAAGGTTATCTTTTAAGCTGTTTTTAAAGGTGTTTATTGTCTTGCAGCCCCTAATACTTTGTGACAGGGAATTCCATTGTCGCGAGGTGGATACTGTAAAAGATGATGAATAACGAGATGTTCTATGAAGAGGTATGCTTAACGCGCTACAGATAAGTGATCTGGTATTTACGTCGTGGTTAGAGTATAGATAATAGCTTTTTGTATGTTGTAAGTCGTTTGCTACTTAATCATTTTGAAAGTTGTATTTAAAATATGTATTTAACTGTTATCATCATCCAATACTTCCTGGAGTTGTTCAGTCAATTCTACTTTTAAGATTGATACTATATTAGACCGAATAGATAATTGGACAGAAATGAAATATACTTGTAAGAACTGAAGGCTGGAAGAAGATTTCCAATTAAATGATAAGCCTATGATTGAACTTTAAATGATGGCGTAGAATTGACTTTATGTATTTCTCTTGCACCAAACGATGCCACTTGGAATAAAATGTTGTAGTGTCTTATATTATTCACTAGCGGATGTACTACGGTATGTGTAAGGTTTTGATTGGTTGTGGGGGCTCTTGAATCTCAGGAGGAACAACTTTTACAGCAGCGCAACATAATCCGTTTGGCTCATTACCCCATTTTTTTGCATTGCATTTATTGCATAGTCTATTCAGTTTATCTATTTTAATACAATTCAATTGAGCATAGTTAATATTTCAATTATAAAATAATGGAATGCTAAGCTAACGAACTATTACTGCACACTAAATCAATAAACTCTCGTTGTTCGTCAATTCTCTGAGATGAAAATGAATGTGGTACATAAATGAAGGGTACACGGGAAAAACGAACAATGCCACAATGCTGTTAAGGGTGATGTCATTATCTAATTCACTGTATTACTACAAGCGTTAATGTTATTTTTACCAAAAGTGGTGAAGGAGAATTAAAACCACAGATACACTCATCATTTCCTTCTTTTCAAGTAGAAACATCAATAAATTTTGTAGTAATATACTGAAATAGATCACTATCTCACCCTTAGTGGAAATGTGACATTGTTCGTTTTTCACTTGTACCCTTCAAATATTATTTTAAGAAACACAGGAAACGAATATGTGTAAATTTATGAGCGCAGGAAGGCTATTTCGTCATAAAAAAGAAAAGGTATCCCCGTAACATGCCATGAAGGCACTTGGAGGGCATGGAGGTAGAGCCCTATGCTTTCCATGACCTCGGCACTAGAATGAGGTGGTGTGGTCGGCACCACGCTCTGGCCGCCTTTTACCCCCGGGAAAGACCCGGTACTCAATTTTATAGGAGGCTGAGTGAACCTCGGGGCCGTTCTGAAAGTTTGGCAACGAGAAAAAAATCCTGTCGCCACCTGGGATCGAACCCCGGACCTTCCAGTCCACTTTGTAAAACAAATTAGCTCCAGCGGGCTCAACGGTAAAATATTAATTTTTACTCCATGTGTGTTGTATTTTTGGTCCCGGAAATATATTCATCTTAACGACAAAACTCTTAAAAATACTATTATGTTTTGTGGACAAAAATTAACTGAAGTGTATAAAATTAAAGTATTTTATGTGGACCAAATCAAGTTTAACTAATCAAGCAATATAATATTGCGGCAGGATATCAAGTTTTTGTGCGTAAGAATCTATTTTAATCTTACCTGTCCTCGATTCACTCAGGAGTTAGTAATAGCATATAGCATTATGTCCATCTAGAGACCACACTTTGAAATGGTGAAATAATAACTATACAAATCGGTTAAGTAGCTTCTGAGATTACTTCTTACAAACTCAGAAACATTCTCTGTACGTTAATATTGATAAACATTTATATATACCAATGATACAATTATATCCTTATAAAATAGTGTTAAATGAATAGCTTCCGTTTGTTGTTGTGCAAGGCACCTTATGGACAAGTCATTTGTTTTCATTTCATTATAACCTATTAGACAAAGTTGGCGATGACAAAACGCACTGTCATTTTAAAACTCGTGTATCTCGTTAAATATCAGTCCTATCAAAATTTTGTATGGAATAAAACTTATCGGAAATCGTTTGTGCAGAAACTTTTGTTATGTAATATTTTTCAGAAAAATCAATAATAAGCGAGATATTTCGATTTATTTATATGAGGCCCCCTTATAACCCCCCTTTTAAAGTATTTTAATGCCATATAACCTAGTCTAAAATCTTAGTAAGAACAAACTTAATTTCTATTCAAATTTTCATATAAATCGGTTCAACCGTTATCGCGCGAAAAGGTAATATACATACATACATAAATACATACATACTTTAGTTACTTACTAGCTTTTAAGGGACCCGGACGTTCATTGCCGCCCTCACATAAGCCCCCCATTGGTCCCTATCCTGAGCAAGATTAATCCAGTCTCTATCATCATATCCCACCTCCCTCAAATCCATTTTAATATTTTCTTCCCATCTACGTCTCGGCCATATACATACAAACAAAAATTTCAAAAAAGCTGTTTTTGGTCTCAGCATGGTAAATTACACATGTTGATACCAGTTATTTTTGAAAAAGCGAAAATTACCAGAAAAATTTTGGTTAGAGATTTATTATTACATAGATTAGTCAGCATTCAATATGAATTTTGCATATAAAGGTCGACCCAACTCATGTTGTATTTTGCGTGCGTCATTTCCGGAAAAATGTGAAGTAGGAAAAAAAAACCTATCCAGTACTTTAGAATAAATATCTGTCCGCAGACGGACGGTCACACAGTCGAAAAAACTACTTTTCGGTGATGCTGAAGAAAAGATATACAAAGTGAACCATAAATAGTGTAGTTATTACATTGACGAGGCCTCTAGCACTGTTTTACTTTTAGGCAAATAAAGGATATGCATATGAATATTAATTTCGGGGGTTATTCTTTGAGATATTTCAAACAAAAATACAATTTTGTTCGTTTTTTATTTATTTCCGTGACTATTACACTCTTACTACGTCACACTACTTTTGACCAATAAAACGGTACGAAAGGACGTATTTCAACCAATCATGGCTGCTTATCGCACAATTTTATCGCGTCCCTAGCATTTGTTTAATTTTATCGCGTCCCTAGCATTTGTTTCTTTGTTTGCCAACATTTGAAACTGCGCTGGTCTGGACGTCAAAATATATATATATATATATATATATATATATATATATATATATATATATATATATAATTTCAAACCAGTCCAGTTGATGCACAGCAGTTTCAAATATGACTCGCATTGGCATTCAAGAACAAGAATTAATAAAAATCACTGATCATACCTATGCATCTTCCGAAATCCGATTTACAAATAAATGAAGAGCACCATTCGGAAATCCTGAATAAGTTGAATACACCATGTAGGCCTAAATCAACGAGATCCACTTCTATTACGCACACGTCCAATATAACATCAATTGAACCACCAACCACATTCAAATTTGAAAATTGTATATTCAATAATTATTCCTTTTAAAATTATTCATGTTTATTTTTTATGTCATCGTCGTTAATTAAAACTTTTCTAACACTTGTGTATATTAGTTAGGTTATGTTATAGCTTCTGCTATGTGGTATTATGGATAGTCACGTATCAGAGCTTGTTTAATATTAAGATTTATTGAAAATCATCTGTCAAGTGACGTTGATTACTGGGATTCGGATAATTGAAGTGGAATGTTGCATTTTAATAAAAATGAAACTCAATCAACAAAGCTTTCTTGACTAGTAACATTGCCATCGTGTATAATAGATCGAGAACTTCTCGACGAGAAGGCATTGCTCACTACTGCCATCTAGCATGCATCTAGCGTAATATTTGTAATGTTGAGATGGTACAATAATACATTTGAAGACAGTTGTATTTTCGTAAGTCAATTAATATTTTATTGTATTGGAGTACTTCGTTACTTCTAATCTTTATATACTTTCTTCTAATCGTGTAATAAATTAAATCCCACTCGAGTTTTGATTTTCTCTAGATAAATCAAAACGTCTAGTGAGATTACTGTTGATAAAAATTGTATCAAACTTTTTTGTTTAAAATATCTCAAAGAATAATCCCTAAAATTAATGACATTAATTACGATTCACCCTATATTTAGTTAAAATCTTTGTGAATATTTTTCCATTGTCACAATACTTTATCCACTTCATATAATATGAAAGTAGAAAAAGAAATGTCTTATCGATGAATA
The DNA here is from genome assembly GCF_040183065.1 of Periplaneta americana. Lineage (NCBI taxonomy): Eukaryota > Metazoa > Arthropoda > Insecta > Blattodea > Blattidae > Periplaneta > Periplaneta americana. Next base: position 5,459,217 of record NC_091121.1, read on the forward strand.
TAAAAATCAACAGAACTGAAGTGGCCGTTTACAAGAACGATCATATTATAACAAAAGTATCATTCTTCTAAGTGGAAACTCGGCTCAGAACTGCTTGGAAGCAAACACCCGTTGCGGTGGACTGATGTGTACCGTCCTGCAAACGCATGGGATTAGTCATCTGTACAGACCAACAGATGGCACCTCAGTCGACATTCCTCTTAATTAACTCTACATAGAAGGGGAAAAACAGAACGACGACGGCAGGATGATTTGCGAGAGAGAAAATGCGCGCAAGGCGAGGCGAAGGCGAAATGTGTTGTCGATGGGACGTGAAGGCGGATCCAATAAAAAATGCCAAATGTAAGAATAAATCGCAATGGCTCATGGGCGCAAGAAGTAGCGACAGCTGCAGCGCGATAAATAACCAGCTGGTCCGTGACTCGAAACTCCGCGCTTCCACTTTCTGATAAGCAGAGGCATGCTCTCTGCTTTCAATTATCCTTCACTGTGCGTGCATTTCATCAGTAAGAGAAATGACATTAAGTAAAATATGTATAAAAAATGACAGGCGATTCATGAAACTCTGTAAATTGAGTGAAAAGGTTTATGCTATTCGTGATTATTATTATTGTGAGCATGGTTGTGTTTTAAGGATTTGTGGTATTTTTGGATTTCAAAAAAAATTTTGATATTTCTTTTGTCTTCTGTCTTCATACTCTCCGCATTTTAATTTAACAAGGTGGATCCTTCTCGTTAAAAACTTCATAATCGCTTCCTCATTCGATGAGGCCTACACTACAGACAACAACACAATTATTGATAGTTGAATCAATTCACACATCAATATGACACCAAAAAGTTGTTTGAAATTGTAATAATCTATACTAATAATAAATCTGTAGCCGAAATTTTTCTGGTAATTTTCGATTTTCCAAAAATAATTGGTCCTAACATACATAATTAACCACCCTGAAACCGAAAATCGCTTCTTTGACATTTTTCTTTGTATGTCTGTCTGTCTGTCTGTATGTTTGTTACCTTTTCACGCGATAATGGCTGAACGGATTTCGATGAAAATTGGAATATAAATTAAGTTCGTTGTAACTTAGACTTTAGGCTATATGGCATTCAAAACACATTATTTAAAAGGGGGGTTATAAGGGGCCCTGAATTAAATAAATCCAAATATCTCGCTTATTATTGATTTTTATGAAAAATGTTACATAACAAACATTTATTTAAAAATAATTTCCGATAAGTTTTATTCCTTGAAAAATTTTGATAGGACTGATATTTAATGAGTTAAATAAGTTTTAAAATTAAAATAACTGCCATCTAAGGCCGTGTAATTAATTAAAAAACCAATGACTTCGTCTATAAGGGGCCTTGGACAGCAACAATCGAAAGCTATGAAAGATAGCCTACAGAGAATGTTTCTGTGTTTGTATGAAGTAATATCGGAAGCTAAATTAACCGATTTGTATAATTAATTATTATTTCACCATTGGAAAGTGTAGTTACTCTAAATGGACATAATGCTATAATGTTATTACAGTAACTTGTGATATAATATAATATAATATAATATAATATAATATAATATAATATAATATAATATAATATAATATAATTTAAGTTATTTGAAGGGTTCACAACCATAGTGGGCCAAGCGCCATTTACTGAATACGTAGAAAACAAGGGTTAAAATTAAGTTATTATCATAATTCAATGGAAACCTGTAACAAGTAAAATAAAATATACACATTAAATCTAAATGATGTCAATCTTCATTAAACTATGGTTGCATGTAATAAAAATTAAGAAACAGGTTAAAGGAATTGTCATTGCACCAAATGAGTGACTCTGGACCAAAATGATCGCATTTTAATTATTTGGATGCAATTTAAATTAAGTAACATATTAAACGATTTATCCTTCTATCAAACACGAATGTTCCCTGGATCAAATGTCCTATTTTAATTATGTAATTACTTTATATTTATTTCTAACGGGTGCAGCGGAGCGCACGGGTACGGCTAGTAATAATAATAATAATAATAATAATAATAATAATAATAATAATTTATTTATTATTGTGTGCTGAACAACAGCCAGAGGCCAATTTTAGTTCAGCACAATTTATACACAAACAGAAGATACTAAGGTGCAAGAATAAATAAATAATATCTTAAATAAACAAAAACATACATAAATACAATTGAGAACAAGAACAGTAAATACTAATAATCAAAACTAAACTATACCTTAAAAGGATCTAAATTGTGCCCATGCAAATTGGCATATTTTATGCATCTACAGACTGGAGAAAGTGATTTTGAATTTCTGTTATAAACATTTTTTTGAAATCTTAAACCCTTTGTAGGAATACGAAGGCTGATATTGATTATGATACACTCACAATCAATATCATCCTTGATCACTTTGGATCACTTTGCCAAAAAATTGATAATCAAGATTTTGACGTCTAGAATAAAGGCTAAAACAGTTAAAATATTTACAGGTAATCTCATAATTGAAGTCAGAGGAATTGGGTATAAATCGAAAAGCACATAAGGAAATAAATTTTCTTTGAATATTTTTCAATTTAACCGAATCAGTTGAAGTAATAGAATTTCAGGCTACAGATAATAATAATAATAATAATAATAATAATAATAATAATAATAATAATAATAATAATAAATACATGTGATTCCTTATTGGTGTCACTTTTGGGGTTCAAACCCATCTTCGGACAGATGAATAAATAATAATAATAAGTTCGGGATGAAGAAGATATCATATGATAGACAACATTTATTTATGATTTATGGATCATATGCGGAAATTAAGGGAAAGGTAGAAAATAGGAGAGATTGGTGAACGCTGGTTTTGCAGTGACAGAGCTGCCGTTAGGCATAAAATTATGAACAATAATAATAATAATAATAATAATAATAATAATAATAATAATAATAATAATTTTACTACAGTAAGCAATGTATGCAATGGAGAGAGAAATGTACAGGCCACTCTATCCCATTACCTTCTGGTTTAGTTCACTCATGTGATGCCTTATTGGTGTCACTTTTGAACTTCGAACTTATCTTCGGACAGTTGACTAAATAATAAAAATAGACTAATAAGTTTGGGTCAGAAGATGATATCAGATAGTAAACAACTTACTTACTTACTTACTTACTGGCTTTTAAGGAACCCGGAGGTTCATTGCCGTCCTCACATAAGCCCGCCATTGGTCCCTATCCTGAGCAAGATTAATCCATTCTCTATCATCATATCCCACCTCCCTCAAATCCATTTTAATATTATTTTCCTATCTACGTCTCGGCCTCCCCAAAGGTCTTTTTCCCTCCGGTCTCCCAACTAACACTCTATATGCATTTCTGGATTCGCCCATACGTGCTACATGCCCTGCCCACCTCAAACGTCTGGATTTAATGTTCCTAATTATATCAGGTGAAGAATACAATGCTTCCAGTTCTGTGTTGTGTAACTTTCTCCATTCTCCTGTAACTTCATCCCTCTTTGCCTCAAATATTTTCCTAAGCACCTTATTCTCAAACACCCTTAACCTATGTTCCTCTCTCAAAGTGAGAGTCCAAGTTTCACAACCATAAAGGGCAACCGATAATATAACTGTTTTATAAATTATAACTTTCAGATTTTTTGACAGCAGACTGGATGATAAAAGCTTCTCAACCGAATAATAAAAGGCATTTCCCAAATGTATTCTGTGTTTAATTTCCTCCCGAGTATCATTTATATTTGTTACTGTTGCTCCCAGGTATTTGAATTTTTCCACCTCTTCAGAAGATAAATTTCCAATTTTTATATTCCTATTTCCTACAATATTCTGGTCACGAGACATAATCATATACTCTGTCTTTTCGGGATTTACAGATAGTAAAGAACATTAAGATATAAGGCTCATATGCGGAGAGTAAGAGGAAGGCAGAAAATGGGAAAGATTGGAGAAAGCTGGGTTTGGAGTGGAAACCTGCCCTTGAGCAAAACGCTAAGAGTGAATAATAATAATAATAATAATAATAATAATAATAATAATAATATGTCATTAAAGAGAAGTAGATAACAGAATCAAGTCAACTAGCGAATACAGCAAAGAATAACAACAAATCAACTCTTGCACACTTGTGCGCATTTTCTTATTATTTAAACAGAAGTGGATTCATTTGGAATTAGCCTAAGTACTTTAAAATTAGACTAATTATGTTATATTAGGTAACTATTTCTGTCTTATAACCTCGGCATTTATGAATAACCCCCATATGTCTACGAATAACAATTTTATATTAAATTTAAATTAAGTTTAATATTTCGGTAAGCTTTTATATTTAAATAACTTTTCACGTCAATCATTTTCAAGTCAATGTAATACAGAAATCAAACATCTACAGCAACTATTTAACACGGCCCTCATATCACTTTATATTACACATTCTAGTTTCGCCTATTTCTCCTTTTATTCCTTCATCTGATTCTGATTGTACTCCTCCGGCAGCTCTTCTTTTTTAATTGTTTAGGCCTACTTTCCTTGTAATGTCATTACTTTGCTTAGTTCTTATTCTTTCTTTCTTACCTTCGTCTACGTTTTTGTCCTGTTTCTTCACGTCCTTTTATCTATTTTCTTCGAATCCTTACTTATTTTTCTTCTCACTGTTTCCTTTATGATCGCTTATTTCTTCTTATTACTTCTCTATATTCTCCGACTCATTTTCCTGTGCTTCTTGCCTTTCTTGTATCCTTCTTCGCAGCACTTTATTTGCCTACCGCTCGCTCTTTTTCTCTCTCTCTCTCTCTCTTTACCGCATTTCTTCTGCCTTCTTTTTATTATCTTACCTTATAGGTTTTCTTTTACAACATAATTCCTAAATGAACAGTAATGCCAGGTCTACAATGATATATATCCTTGAACAATACCCAACATAGAAATTCTATTTTCTTAATATGTAACCCGACATGATTCCCAAACTGCCATCAAACCGAAAATGGAATGCATTTATTAGTCAATTCTCTTGCAGCATTCCAATTATTTTCTTAAACTTGTACGTGACAAGGTGTGCCGTGCCACGAAAGTTAATAGCAAAGGTTAGCTTATTATAGCAGATGCAGTGAGCGTAGAAATGTGATCAATTCTGTGTCCTTTGTCTGGAATCCCCAGTAATTATACTCCGTGTGTAAGTCCCGTCCTCAGAATCGGCACGCTGAAGTTCACACGGTGATTGTTATGTCGAGAAGGGGAAGGGAAAGATCTGATGTTGTCAAGCTCTCTGGATTTATCTAGAGCCGCCAATTATCTAGTTGAAGACAACCGACAAGAGTAGTGCCGTCTTCTTGCAGTGGTTAATCTCAGAATTAACAACAAGCAACCACCCCAACTGTCACAATCAATTTTCCAGTTTGAACACATCAACGCGTCTTTCAGAATTACTAACTAGTTAATCTTCAGCCCCGACCGCAAAGAAAACACTCTGAACAACAAGGAACGTCGCATTAATATTAAAAGCGCGGTGATAAACTCCAAACTTCTTTATCTGTCTCCGAAAAAAAATGCATTCTGTAGTCAAATCTCTTACGGGCTCCAAACTCACAAAGAATTATAGCAGACTCATCTGTACAGATTTTCCTCAGGCAAGTGTGTCTGAATTGAAAGATTGTCCATACACTCTCACACTTACCTCCTATACTTCTAGCTCACAAAGAAGTCCTAAGAGGTAGTTGAAATTAATAATTAGGGTAAGGTTGCCTATATCGCACCACTTTAGCATTTAAAATTTTTATTGAAAAATACAATTTTTATTTTCTGCATTCCTTTACAGAGATACATTCCCAGAACATTTACCTTTGATTTTTAAAAAATCCTTGAATTGGATTTAATATTTTTTAATTAAAATGACATTTTCGAAACACATGTCAGTGGTGCCATTTAGGCAACTAGTTTCCTGAATAGCACCTGCGGTTTCTTAAATCGCACCTCTTTAACTGCAGGGAACAAGATCAAGAAAAGTTTTTAATATTGAGCATATTGAAGAGTATTTGAATGAATAATGTAATAAATGCAAATTTCAAGTTTATTGAAATTAATGAAAGAGAGTAACGCATCTTCAAATGAAATTGAAAAAGTAGAGCATAAATTATGTAACATTTAAACTTTCAGAATGCGTTTTTTATTGTTATACATTTTCCATGTGCTTCACCAGGCAGTTCAGACTGTAAACTGCGTCACCTTTTCACCACGATTATCTCGAAGCTGCTTCGTGATATAGCTGTCTGGAATGATTTTAAGATAGAAACATCTAAAGTCTGGGCCTATGACTATGATGACGAGGAAGCTGAAAGAGGAGCATACCATTTTCCCGAGATAATCTAGCTTCTAAATTTTTGGAATAGGTCGTATAGGTGGACATACAGAAGAACACTTTTTCTATGGCAGGTTTGAGTGGCAAATAAAAAGTTTGAGCTATTCGACAATTAGTTCACCGTTGATGTAACCTGACTCAGAGCAAACAAATAACGATCCTGGAGGAGCACCAGCTGGTAATGTAGGATGCACTGTTTGACGTTTAAAATATATCACAGGTGGCACAAAATATCTGGTGCGCTTGTGCAACACACACTTGTTGTATTAATGCTCTTCTCACCACTTGATACTGCACCCACCTAATGCATTCCTAGTTCAGTTAAAATTTTTGGGGCCTTCTTTTGTACGGTTAGAATTGCTACAGTTGCCCATATCGCACCGGTGCGAATTAGGCACCTACAAAGTGGTGCGAATTGAGAAACTACGTCATAAGCAGGCTTCGAGACTTCGGACCCGATACAATAAGTTTACTGTGCATGCACTATAGGTTGTTGACTCGCTGCAGGTAGATGGAGAAGTGTTGAGGTAACAACGTTGCTATTTAGAATAGAGTACGGTAGTACGGGGAAAGCACACATATGTACATTCTGAAAGTAAATATACATTACACAATGATAATGTCAAAAGAATGTGAAAAGCATTTATTCTCCTGTCTTTTATAAGCATTTGTGTTTAATTATACACAGTGTTAATGGAGGAAATAAGCATGTAGCAATTTTAATTTTTTTTTATTTATCCTATTGGTCGTCTTTAGGAAGTGCAGTTACAGTACCGAATTGCAATGTACCTACTACAAGATACATTCTCAGTGTCTCAAACGTAAATCTTTTTCGGTTATCTGCCAAAGTTTGTACTGTAGAAAGCTGCGCTCTACTTCGCATGACGTGATAGGAGGAAAACGAAAAAACCTATCATCATTGCAGTTTCTATGCAGTTTAAAGAAGCAGAGACAGTCCTTTATTCTCGGGTGACTCTATGTCCACTAATTTGCTGTTTATGTTACACAATGTTCCATATCCGTTATTTTTACATAAAATTGATTTCCACTTCTGTTTCACACGTTCAGTAACCGGTGTACTTGGTGTCTCATTAATTCTCTGCATCATTTTCTAAGTTAATTTGAGGGCTTCCAGCATCTGTTGCTCTGACTTTTCTAACCGTGTAATAGTTTCAGAAACAGTTTGTATGAAAACCAAATTATTCGTCAGAACCTTCAAATCCAGAGCGTTTTCCTTTGGGTATTTGTTGGCATTCATTCTACAGTACCCCCACCCACTGTACGCTTTACTACTATACTCAGTACGCCGTTATGCGGATTTCCCACTGAACTGCTCTATCGGGTCCGAAGTCTCGAAGCCTGGTCATAAGTTATTATTTCCTTAATTCTAGCCTACAATCACCACATGTTCGAAAATCCTACAATAAGTTAAATGTTCTTTAATACCGCTTTAAACGAATAACATCTTAAGATTATGGATTCCTTTGCATACAAATCCGTTATTCAGTTACAAAATGTTAGCTAAATATACATCCACCTAAGCGATTATATTAGATACACTATCACCACGCTGCTGACACAAAGAAGTGGGAGAAATCAAGTGACATGGGGGAAGTTCATATGGTAGATTGTAACAATACCACTAGATGCCACACTACTATAGTAATTTGTTTTAAACTAGCAGTGGTGCCATTTAGGAAGCGGTGCGATTTATGCTACTCCACCCTATTCCCGCTGAAAAAATACGATTATTCGAGAAATACTATTCCTTCATGATTCTGCGTTCAGAAATGCATGGGAATAGGTATTTTCACATACTGCCGACATTTCGCTACAGAGAACTGCTTAAAACGAAACGAGGACTAGGGGAGAGTCGGTTAGTATCGGACATCGGGTAATATCGGACAGTTAGTTTCTTTCATATGGTAGTGCCTAAATAGCATGGTTACGTTTCTCTATGCGACATCACAGACACGTAACCATGTCAATCAGGTACTATCATCGTGTGGTAGATGAAAGAAACTCACTGTCCGATATTACCCGATGTCCGATACTACCCGACTCTCCCCTAAATCTTGACCAAACGCTCACAGTATTGTTTGTTTCTATGTTTACTTTTTCTCCACCTTGATTTGCACGCGCTATAACCAGGAAAATTCAAGCAGCCGCTGAAATATGGAGACTTACCTCAAGGCAGAAAGTCTTAATATTTTTCAGCCGTACAAGAGGGCATTGCCCTGTGGATTTAGGTTTTGTACCGACTTACTTCACGAAAGTCTCTACATATACCTATGGACCCTTTACGAACAACTCGCCCATTTACGCAGTAGTTTTGGTTAAAAATACTCGAAATTAGTTAATCAAAAGCGAGCGTTACAGCGGGATAATTCACGACGTCATATACCACTGAAATATTCTGGCACAAAATGTAAGAATTACATACAACGTGCAATCAATATATTCCCGAACTGCACTTGTATTTATTGTACCGTTAAACATACATGCCCTTTACACGTGATTTTGTGCAAACATGTCAAGAACCTATTGCGATTTTTCTTGGTATTTCTCCATATACCTACGTCTTATATTGAAATATATTTTATAATAACTACCTCCCATTGGAGGTAGCCTAGAAGGACTCAGTATACTCTTCTACATGAATTTCACAACATTAAATGCTTACATAAATTTTGTAGAAAGAAAATTAAAATAAACATATATGAATTATAAAGTGAAGAAAAAAAAATAAACAGAGTGAATATGATGACTCAGAATTTGGCAAGAGCGTTTCAAAACTGAAGTTATGATGTCAGCAGTAAGTGTCTGTGGTAGTTCAAAAGTCTTCCTGAAGCGTTCAAAGAACTTGGGAATCACACCACGAGCTCCAATAAGAAGACCAATCACCTCAATGTCTTCAAGGTGGTATTTTGCTTTGAAGTAATCAACTGTTGGCAGATAAATGTTGATCTTTTCTTGATTGACATCCTCCGGCTGGCTACTCCCCGTTTCAATCCTTATGGTAGGATCAATTATATATCCTTGCTTGGTAGTCTGGGAATACGCTGTGATGTCAATACGTCTAGAGGAGCCATTAATAGCAAGACATTATGTCTTTCAAGTGATGCATTTAGTATAGATTCCAGGAGTTTCCCTAGTTCTACATAACTTTTCCGTTTCCTACGTCCAGTGTGTTGCCTACATTCAGGGCAGTCCGGAAAATTATTGATTGCCCCTTGTAAAATGAACAGTTACGGTACTCGGTCCATTTCGATGCATGTCCTACTGTCTTAATAAATGGTATTTAAAAATGTTGAATAATTCAAAGTGTGCTGGGTAACTTTCGATGTTGGACCCCGGACTCATTTCACCGGCATTATCACCTTCATTTCATTCGGAGGCTAAATAACCTAAGCTGTTGATAAAGCGTCGTAAAATAACCCAAAAAATTCAAAATGGAGATCCAAGAGTATTGTAGGAATAGGAAAAATAGGAATTGGTAATGAGGTAAGGTGAAAGATTGCCACTGGCAGTTTTATGACTCAAAACTATAGATTATAATAATCGATAATTTGAAGATTAAATATATCGCATGTTAAAACATAACTGCAACTAAAAGAAAGTTTTGGAAAAGGCCTTGCTTATTAGACGACCTATGAAGCATATATTGGGAAAACGGATAACTCAAACAGATAAAACCACCCTTGCAGTGGACGAGATACAGTTCTGCGGAACAAAACAATGAGACAGCTATCTAATTTGCATTAGTGTGCTCAACAAAACATATCAAACAAGGAAGAGAAGAAGCATAAATACAAGCAGAGGCAGTGAAATTGAACCAAGCTACATTTGTAACACTCACAGTGTGTCACCGAAATCACACCAGACTCGAATTCAGAATAGTTAGCATCTCTTCGTAAAGGCCTAGCCAGGTTTTAGTATACGCTACATGACAAGTTCGGTGTAATAAATGTCCTTTCCTTAGGTTTATACAGTTCGTAAGGAATAAATGAAAACTAGAATAACAACGACAGTCCATGTTTTAATATCTCGAATTTCCAAGACGAGCTTATGAAATATAGAAGCAGCAGGAAGAAGAAAACTTGGACGACCAAAGAAAAGATTGACAAAGAGTCCATTTCAACTATAACATTCATTTATTAACTTATGTATTTATTTACTTATTTATTTTTTATTCTTTTATTGATTAATTTATTCATTACTTTATGCACCTATTCATTTATTTATTTATTTACTTATTCACTCATTTATTTATTTAGGCCTACTTACTTATTTATTTATTTATTAATTTATTCAATAATTATTCACTTATTTATTTATTTATTTACTCATTTATTTATTTACTTATTTATTTTTATTCCTTTATTGATTAATTTATTCATTGATTTATTCACTTATTCAATTATTCACTTATTTATTTACTTATTTATTAATTTTTATTCCTTTATTGATTAATTTATTCACTTATTCAATTATTCTTGTATTTATTTACTTATTTATTTATTTTTATTTGTTTATTGATATATGTATTCAATTATTCACTTATTTATTTATTTACTCATATATTTATGTACCTATTTATTTTTGTTCCTTTATTGATTAATTGATTTATTAATTTATTCACTTATTTAATTATTTATTAGTTTATTTATTTACTTATTTACTCATTTATTTATTCATGTATTCATTTATTTACTTATTTATTTATTTTTATTTTGTTATTGATGAATTTATTCACTTATTTGTTTATTTATTTATTTATGTATTTACTTATTTATTTATTTAAGTATTTATCTATTTATTCTGATATAGTTAAGGCCATCAGGCCTTCTATTCCACACCACCAGAAATACAACTATAATAATGGAAATAAAAAAATCGCAATATAAATAAAGCAAAGCCACAGTCTCACAAATTTTAAAGGAGTGATTAAGCATTGTAATTAATTATATCCTAATTAATTAAAGGACATAAACAAAAAACTTACAATTTTAATCTAGAGTAAAAAAAAACACAAAACAACACTTGTAGCAACATCTAAAAACCATGAAATAAGACAATTTTCCAATTTAATTTTGAGTTGTGATAATGTCCAACAGTCTCTTATGGCATTAGGTAGACTAACGAATTCCAGAGGCGAGGTATTTCTAGAGTGTAGGAGGATGAGTATAAAGACGTTCTGTGTTGAGGGATAGAAAGATGTGCTTGATGTCGGTTTCGAAGAGTTGTAAGAAATTGAAAGCGCGATAACAGATAATTCGGAGTAGAAGTATGCATGATTCTAAACAGAAGAGACAGTGAATGTATTGTTCTTCGTTCCTTCAAACGCACCCATGAATGTAACAGAAGGAGGTTCTCCTACGCCATGAAATGATGATGATGATGATGATGATGATAATGATAATGATGATGATGACGATGATAATGATAATGATGACGATGATAATGATAATGATGATGATGATAATGATAATGATGATGGTGACGACGATGATGATGACGATAATTATATTGATGATGAGAAGGATAATGATGGTGATAATGATAATGATGATTATGATGACGATGATGATAACGATAATTACGATGATGATGATGACGATGGTAATGATAATAATGATGATGACGATGATGAGGATGACGATGATGATGATGATGACGACGACGATGATAATGATGACAATGATGATGATGACGACGACGATGATGATGACGATGATGATAATGATGACGATGATAATGATAATGATGATGATGGTAATTCGCATTGAATTCACTTGGGAGTAGTCAAATAGGGAAATGAAATGACTAGACTTCATGAAGTTTCCAAATGACGTATCCAATACTTCCTTAGTAAACATCCCATAATGTTCATATCCTCCCACACATCTGTGTTGCTTGCTATTATTTTCTGTTATAGATACTTTCACTCTTTATTTATTTTGCCTTCCTGCTGTCTTCGAGCTCCGTTCCACACCCGATATTGTTCCCTGAACCTCTATTATGTCGAACTTTCCGTTCTGTTTTTCCATGCTGCTTCTGAGAGAGATGAAAGTTTCAAAAGATGTCGCAGACTTGAAATTCCAAAGAATCTTTCGATAAAACTGAAGCATCATCATCATTCTTGGAATACCAGCAGCATTCTACTCTCTTATGCCTCAGCAACTTTTGTGTCAGCGCCAGGAAAAGCTGATGTTGTACCGTAGTTCACTTGTATGTTATTTCTGAAAATCTTGTGATATTTATATGCAGATATCTCTAATTACATTACAGTTTTGTGAGAGATATTTCACAAATATTTCCAATACATTGAATTTTACCATTAACTCGCAAATTTATACATCCTTGTGAATTAATAGATCAAATTTCGCTATTGAAAAATGTAATAAACTCGGAACAATCTAAAAAGAGTAAAATAAATGCATTCCTGCTTTAATGTCCATATTATTTCACCCGTATTGTGTTATTACTTAAGTCGTTTTAAATTACAATTTTTAAGACAGGTTGTTTTACTTAAGACAATACAGACACAATACAAAGAACATATAACCAGTTATTATGAATGAAGGTGCCTCACTTGAGAATTAGTGCCTCACTGACCTTCACAGAGCTTATCGCTCTGAGTGACATCATCTTCACAATCCCCGTTCCTCCCTCACGCAGCTCCTAGGCGTGGGCAGGTTATATCAGTTTCATAAACAATATCAGTGGTGGCATAATGGCATTATCAAAGCAGTGTGTACGCGTTAGAAAACGATTATTTCATGAGAAATGGGAGAAAGAGTTTTTTGCTGTTTAGAAGGGGAGAACATACGATTGTTGTTATGCTCGTAAATCCTATTAGACATTAATCAATTTAATATACAACGACATTACTCCTTATGTCATAAAGAACATGCTGAATTAGAAGATAAGACAAATTAAATGTTATTTGCGTACTATTTCGAAGAAAAATTATGATCTTAACCTTTGCATAGTTGGCTATACTAAATACGACATTATACTTTAAACACGCTGCATTAAAAGGTACGAGGAATTAAATGTTGTTTGTACGTATTATTTCCAAAAGAAATTTATAAAAAAAATGTCAAATGTGCGTAGAAAACGAAATATGATATAATATTTTGCCAGAATATTCAAGAAAATAAACGTAGATAACGTAATGGAATATTATTGGCTACTTACGCAATTTCTCGCCTGTGATTTAAATCAATTCAATGATGGAGAAATAATAAAGAGGTTTATGATTAAAGGTGGCGTATTAATTTGCCAAATTGAATAAAAGTTTCCGAGTCTCTCACGTTAACCAAGCGCTTTCCTAATAATTCGCCACTGACCGCCTTAGCGATTACGATAAGGTGACGCAGGTCACAGCAGTTTATATTTCCCATCCCACTCTGCAGTCTCCTCTCCTAGTAAACAAACTATTTCAAATCGAGTGCCTCACGTAACCGAAAATTGTGCCCATGTATGATGTACTGGATATTGAAACCTAGACCAAAGGATCCTAACCAAAGCCGAGTGCCAGCCTAGGATCTACTGTACAGAACACAGAAAGACGAAATAGACACATGCTCTGCAGACAGAAGGGGAGAAATGCGTGTACCAAAGTCTAGAGGCACGTATTGTACAGAACCTTGAATATTCGACAACACTAGTACTTCTTGGTGAACAGCCCATGGTCAATTAATGCTCCTGGGTTGGTTCGTATTACGCCATTATTCAGTTAATGTCCGATCCACCTCATGTTTACTACCTCCGGCAATGTCCCCACATTCCCTAATAATAAAAAAGGTCAAAGCATAGTCTGTAAATAACACCAATAAAGCATAATTGCTGTTTAAATGTCTTTCATCATGCTTAGTTAGAAGAGATCCTATTTCTTCTTAATGGGATAGAAAATAATAAAAAAGCTTCTCGATAAGACAAACGTTTGTGTAGTGTTATCCTTCGCATCTCGGGAGAGACGTTAGAGTAGTATTTGAATAATATGGGGTCTCGAGTATTAAACTAAATTATATGACCTTTCTGTGTTATTCTGTTTTTTATGTTTCAGTCGTTAAAAACACCAGTAGGGGCGTGGGGAACTCGGAAGAGCTATGTCTAATGATGTCCCATTGTTCAGTTTGACGACATGTGTCAAGTAAAAATATGGCAGTTGTAACGCGAGAATAAACCTTCACTTGTCTTCAATTAACATCACGAATATCCATCAGAATTTATTTACGATTAATATAAATTTCGCTCTGAATTACACTGTAAAAGTGACAGAAAGATAGTAATGGCCTTCAGTTAAGGAAGAAATTTAATTAACTTTTTTTTTATAGTTTTCTTCTGCTTTGAAAGTTATCATCTCTCAGGACGGTTTTAACCTAAATCAATATTTGAACCTTTCCAGATATAAAGTTAGGAGCTTGTAGGCCTACTGTTGCAGAAATCATTAAACACCGAGTTCTTCCTCCATGCCACAAGGATACGCCTATATGGTTTCTGAAAGCACCTTTATCTTTACATACATAAAGAATTACATGATACATATCAATATTATGATCAGAATTCCAGAAATATTTGCCAGTTTATATTTTTACATCTAGAAACAAAACCATTAAGGGGAGAGGATGGGTATTTTTTGGTGAAACATGAGTAAATTAAAAAAAAAATCTTTCAAATACTCTGTAATATGTGTGGAATGCATAGCATAACATTTTGTGGGTATTTGTACCCTTATCGGATGTTGAGTCGCCACTTTTAAACTTCCTGCGCTATGGATTTTTAAATCACTCGCCCACTTTTATTGTTGTTTCCGGTAAATTAAATTTTCAACTTTTTTTTAAATACCCTTTGATATGTGTGCAATGCATATCATAACATTTTGTGGGTATTTGTACCCTTATCGGATGTTGAGTCGCCATTTTTAAACTTCCTGCGTTATGGATTTTTAAATTACTTGCCCACTTTTATTGTTGTTTCCGGTAAATTAAATTTTCAATTTTTTTTAATACCCTTTGATATGTGTAGAATGCATTGCATAACATTTTGTGGGTACTTGTGCCCTCATCGGATGTTGAGACGCCATTTTTAAACTTCCTGCGCTATGGATTTTTAAACCACACGCCCACTTTTATCGGTTTGCAGTAACTTCATTTTTTTTCCTACACTGCCAGACAAAAATGGATATAATTTCTGAACTATTAACGATACATGCATGAAATTTAGAACACACATTCTTTAAACTATTAGGAAACTTTTCTCTGTAACAGAATTTTGTTAATTGATTTCATTTTAAAAATACGTCCGTTTGTTTGCAAGAAAGGAAATCAGAAAATTGTTAATAAATGTTAATTGTTTATTTTACAAATTTAGGGACTAATATCAAAATTCGGTTACAGACAGTTTGTAGAACATGCTTTTGCAAATACATTGCAAAAAAGAACTGTTTGAATCTATTTCTAAAGACTATTTAGATATATCGGTTTTAGTACAATTCTGCATTGGGTATACTTTTTTTCAAATTTGGACCCCCAAATAATTTTCTTTTTTCAAAATATTTTTATTTGGTTGAGTTACCACAGCTATGGGCTCTCTACATACAAAAAATTAATATTTTTACACCAAATAGGAAAAAAGCTAAAAAAAAAGTACCATCCTCTCCCCTTAATAATATTTTATATATTATTTGATTAATATTCTTGCAACGGATTTCACATAACCCTCTAACCACAATCATTGTTAAGGCTTACATCTATATTTTAGTCTTTCCATTAATGTGGCATGAACTCGGCGGCTGATGAATGTTATAATTAGGTTAGTGAATATTATAGTAAGCTACGGATAGACTATAGTAGGCTTAGTTTCATTGTATTGTTATCTTAATGTTGTGTTGATATATAATGAATATGAGATTCAATTTACCAGGAAGTGTTATGCAAGACAATAAACACCTTTAAGAACAGCTTAAAAGATAACCTTATTAGCATTTCACTCCAATCATACTGATTTAAAATATCACTGACTACATTGTTACTTTTTTCTTTAGACATCATCCTGATAGTGCTGTATTTTCAAAATTGTCTCATAATAATCTCTTTCTATTATGTAACATTATTTGAAATATATTAACATTCTATGTATTTTAGTTTAATTCTGCTACACAGTTTATTTCAGTGTTTAATTAATAGTTCATAGCATTTTGTTGTTTAATTCGTAAATAACTCTTGTATACATGTAACTCTCATCTAAATCAAATTGTTGAATTCTTTGTAAGTTCATGCATATGTATATACACATTTGCTGGTTGAGTGGAATGAAGGCCTTACGGCCTTAACTCTGCCAGCTAAAATAAATCATTATTACTATTATTATTATTATTATTATTATTATTATTATTATTATTATTATTATTATTATTATTTCCACTGATCCACTTTATAAATCTTCAGTGTGTGAATATGGGGAAATTTTATTTATTATACAATATAATCATTAACGACGACTGTTTACGTACAGTAAGACAAAGAGGATATCATGTTCACTACTACAGAGTGTGTCGCTTGCGCTCGTTTCATAAACAAACATACTCGCGTCTTAATTACTACCATTATAGGCTCGTTGCATAATGTACTATTTTCACTCAAAATGGTCTAAGATATCGTATGCTAAATTTTTTTACCTCTCCTCGTGAATCACCCTGTATTTTAACTGCGGGTAAATGCTATTATGTTTAATTTCTATGTCAACGTAAGCTGTAATCATTGTCCAGTTGGTTAGGTTACTGAATATTATAGTAAGCTACGGATAGACTATAGTAGGCTTAGTTTAATTGTATTGTTATCTTAATGTTGTGTTCATATATAATGAATATGAGATTCAATTTACCAGGAAGTGTTATTTCCACTGATCCACTTTATAAATCTTGAGTGTGTGAATATGGGGAAATTTTATTTATTACACAATATAATCATTAACGACGACTGTTTACGTACAGTAAGACAAAGAGGATATCATGTTCACTACTACAGAGTGTGTCGCTTGCGCTCGTTTCATAAACAAACATACTCGCGTCTTAATTACTACCATTATAGGCTCGTTGCATAATGTACTATTTTCACTCAAAATGGCCTAAGATATCGTATGCTAAATTTTTTGACTCTCCTCGTGAATCACCCTGTATTTTAACTGCGTGTAAATTCTATTATGTTTAATTTCTATGTCAACGTAAGCTGTAATCATTGTCCAGTTGGTTGTCGTCAGAACTCCACGTCTGTAGTTAATCAGCGTGTAACGACCGCAGAAGACCTTCATGTCCAGCAGAATCTCCTGCAATATTCGTGTCTAACAAAAAATAAAAAAAGTTATACATTTTACACAATAACAGCTGTCAAAGGAGAAAGCTCCTGCCTTGTTAGGGGAGTAATTAGACATTTGCTTGCCTATAGAAAACGTGAGGCACAGAAATTCGGGGGTTTCCAATTACATGGCGTCCCTCTTTAATGAAGATGGCTGCTAATAGTGATGGTGCAGTCGTCGATCATTCAACACGGAGAGGACAGAGGAACCCCATTAGGGGAATAACACGCCTGGCCGGGATGGCAGCATCTAGCTTGTCAGACCGCCGCGACGCCCTTGTTCCAGGCCC
This sequence comes from Periplaneta americana, assembly GCF_040183065.1. Taxonomy (NCBI): domain Eukaryota; kingdom Metazoa; phylum Arthropoda; class Insecta; order Blattodea; family Blattidae; genus Periplaneta; species Periplaneta americana. Next base: position 5,477,250 of record NC_091121.1, read on the forward strand.
GCAGCCCGCCGTGCAGGCACGTGCGAATTTTGAAGAATGTCACTCAATGAGAGGGAATGACTACTACACAGTTCGTGCCGCCTCCGTGTCATTCCTTTGTGAATGGTTTATAATAATAATAATAATAATAATAATAATAATAATAATAATAATAATAATAATAATACTTATGGCTTTTAAGGAACCCGCAGGTTCATTGCCGCCCTCACATAAGCCCGCCATCGATTTCTATACTGAGCAACATTAATCCAGTCTCTACTATCATATCCCATCTCCCTCAAATCCATTTTAATATTATCCTCCTATCTACGTCTCGGTCTCCCCAAAGGTCTTTTTTCCTCCGGTCTCTCGACTAACACTCTATATGCCCATACATGCTACATGTCCTGCCCATCTCAAACGTGTAGATTATTGAAATCATACACATAAGCTATAATATTATCAAATAAGTAGTGAAAGGCTATTATTGAAATTTAAGCCACACGCTCGATAATTGTGATATATTTATACAGGGACATCATTTTATTTTTAATTCAATTTTTATTATACCTGAGTTTTTTAATGTACTTCAGTCCCACCCCTTCTACTAATGAAGTTCTAACTATCCTCCTCACAAAACAAAGGCCGCATATAGTAAGCAGTACTGAGTTAGTGAGCATAGTACGTTCCAGAAAAATGTTCGCCTTTTCCAGTGACGAAAGAGCTTTCAATATTGAACCATATTTTCGCACAGGTACTGTCGTCCGTTTGCCTACGTTGCATCCCGATTTCCCCCACCTGTTTCTGCTCGCCCCTCTGTAAAGACTAGTAATATTATACAACTATTACTTACGTAATATTATACAACTATTTAAAGTAAATAAAAGGGGATCGTTAAGTAATTAACTGTCACGTGATTTCCTCCCTTTCTACGAACCTGCGGCATAATCACTTGGACGGACAGTAGATAGCATGTTTGAGCAATTTTATCTGTGCGGGTCGGGCAGAAGTGAAGATTGAATTTACAGTACTTAAGGTACTCATTTATAGAGTAGGTACAGAATTATTTCAACATGAGTTACTAGTACGAAGGACGAAACCTTCAATTGGAATTAGATGCAATAGTCTATAGTGCGATAATATGCACAAAAGAACTGAAGCCTGTATCGTAATGAACGGTCACCATTTTCAAAAATTTGTTTAAATATCCATATTATGATTATTTTTCAATTTAACTTCATTCTCTATATTGTACGCTAATGTGCTGTAGACAGTATAATATACAATGCATAATGAATACGTCCACATGGACAGCTCAGTTCGTGAGTAAAAACACTTATTGTTAATACTGTACTGTATTTTGATTAAACAAAACCTAATGAAAATGATCAAACTCAAAATTGCGATATTTCCTAATTTACGTAAATGGGTGAAATACTTTTCTTACACCCTATACCTAGTAAAATGATTTGTTTGTATTTTACGCCAGTATCATTGCACTCCAGTCGTGGAAGGGAGTAGCAAACTGTATTTCCGGTTCTCAAACGTTAATCCAAAGGTTAATATTAAAAATGTTAGTAAAAATAAAATGATGTCCCTGTACAATAATAAAGATTATAACAATATACAGGGTGATTCACGAAGAGTTACCGCCACTTACGGAGCTTATTTCTGGAGACATTCTGCGCAAAAACTGTCATATAAACACGGGTCATATTCTCAATATTTTCAGAGTTACGCTAATTTGAAGTTGTTAAAAATATACGTTTCGTTAGTTTTAAGAATCAAAGAATGTTACATGTAGAGAATGAACTAGTCAGAAGTATACTTTCTTTACTTGGCTAGTGTTCTGAAGCTAAAATATATTGTTAATTCCTTATTGCTTTGTGTTGACTTTTTTTTTTTTCCAATTTTTAACTAAAAATTACTTTATTCTTACACAACAATTGTTACAGATCACAAGACTTCTAGCAACTTGATTTTTTTACAGTTCATTTTTGCCTCCTAATGTACAGTCTTAAAGAGTTTACAAGAATGACGTCATTTGTAACAATTGTTGTGATAATTTCACAAGAAAAATGTAATTTTGTTCCAACATTCAATCACAAAAAAATAATTCTAACAGTAAGTACGTATTTTGTGATGAATTCGGTATAGACAATGAACTCTGATATCGTTGTACCATGTGTTCAGATTACAATGCTACTCAAACTCCTTCAAATTTCATTTGTAACATTTGCCAATCACATGAAACAAAGTTTAGTGTTAGGTCTCTCTCATTTTTGCATATTGTTGTTCAATATAGATTCTATAGCTATTAATACATATTCGAATTCCATTTGTATCTGGGTACTACTACCCCAACTGCCTGCGTCCCAATTCCCCACTTGATAGGGTAATATACGAATTACAGCTTTTTCTCATATCGTCAATAGGGTATGTTTTTGTGTGTCTGTATATTTCATATTGTTCTAGTGTGTTTAGTTTCTGGCTAACACTAACATACGAAAACAAAAACACACACAAAATTGCAACCTCAGTCAAGAAATTAAATTACAACATCGCATACAGAAAAAATAACACTCTATAAAAAGAACTCAACACACAAACGACACAAACAAACAAATACAACCACACAGGCGTATACAAACTCAAATGTAACACCTGCAACAATTTCTACATAGGACAGACAGGCAGATCGTTTCAAACACGTTATAAAGAATACATCACAGCCATAAAAAAATTACAAAACACCTCCATATATGCAGAACACATCACAAATGCTAACCACATCCACAGAGACATCAACACAGACATGGAAATACTACACATCCAACCAAAAAGCCATAAACTAAACACACTAGAACAATATTAAATATACAGACACACGAAAACACACCCCAACGAAATTCTCAACACACAACTCAATTTCAGAACACACACACTCTTTGACTCTACACTATACCACACGAACGCACCCTCACAGGAAGCAGAACAAGAGGCGTCAAGACCAACAACGACCAGTCCTGAGGATGATCCATAAATAGGTCGAAACATTTAAACAAGGTACGTTAGAATTTAACACAAGAAAGTCTTATAATACATATTCCGAAGTGATACAGTGTTAAAAGTTGTGTAATCAAGATGTACATAGAAAATATATATTGTAACTTGTAAATATTATTAGAACGTAATTATTTTATTGTCTCCGAAAGTTTCAATATTAAATTAAAATTATCTTGGAATTTATAACATAGGAAGTTAGTGTGTGCAATTACTCCACTCTCCCCTACAATATAACATTATCTCTCTATCTAAACAAAATTGTAGAAAACATTAATTTTACCCTTCATCTTCCTTAATAAAGCAGCAACAGTGTTTAAAAATACAAGCATATTTCACTTCCACTACTTGAGCTAGTCTTTGGCCCACTTTGAGGACCTATGTTTCCCAGCACATATGTCTGCAGCTAGACAGTGGTAGCAATTTACCTTCCAATTACACCACCAAATTAATACATTCACAGCATAGTGATATAACCAGAACTAAATTAATCGCTCACTCCATTAACAGTGCGTTAATCATGACGTGGACAATTTACTCCGTACATTATTAACATTCCATTCGATTCTGTGATTTATGCACAAGATATATTAATCTAACGAATTGAGTAATTGAGCATGGCATGATAACATACGTGAAATTTAATTACATAATCAGGCACATCATATATATTAATTATTCGATATGTGATAATGAATATCACGTTTGTTGTATATCCTGTAAGATATTTCTCCGAGCATTTCTAAACTTGGTGTTCCTCAGAGATCTGTACTGGGTTCTATTACGTTTTTAATTATAATTTATGATTTGATACCTAATTTCCCTGCCTTAACTGTGATTTTTGCTGGTGAAGCTACATCTTTTGACACACGAGTCATAGTGGTCTTAGTGAACAGATGAATTTTACTAATTCAGCACTTACTGAAGCTAAGAATTGGTTTAGTCGAATTAAATTTTATTAAATGAAACCAAAACTATATCCCTTATATTCAAAAAGTACATTATCTTGTCAAGATAATGTATTATTCATAGGACTATTTTTGCATCCACAAATAATACTTTTGAGAGGATTAATAATATTTATTTTCTTCTCCATTTAGTAAAACCATGGACAATGACAATTTTTTCCAAGCCTTTCTCATCACAAACTTACGTGAAAGTTCACACTAGTCCAGTTTCTAAAAAAATATCAAGAATCATACTTATTCCATGAAATCTGAAAGTGAATATTCGAAAAAAGCTATATTAATAGAGTTGTTTATTTCTCATATGCCCACATATATATTTTTTAGAGATTTATTTCAAATCATCCGTCCTCAAGTGAGGTTGACCACTGGGATTCGGAATTAACAAACATAAAACATAAAGGGAAATGAAACGAGCAAAATAATGATTCGATTTGTACATTAAAATAAAAATTTAAGTGTTAACATATAGATGATATTGTAGAATTTGAAGAGAGGCCTTCAGAATTTCCATTACAATCTTCTGAACCTCATAAGAAGGAATTTTAAAGGATTTAAGGATATTACATGTAAATTTTGGTAAACAACCCCTCGCTCCAAATAGTAAGCCTGTAACATCCCAGTTGTAAAGCGAAATGCCATATTTTTCACTGAGGTATGGAAGACAAGGTACATATTTAGCTCGCTTGTCATCATTAATCTGCAGTGCTTGATTCGTGTCTCGTTCAAAGCAAATCGTAGGGTCTAAGACCATCGCTTTCTGGGTTCTTCTATTGATGGCAATTATATCGACTCTTGTATGAGAATCATCTTCAGACACACAATGAATCTCCTCATTATTTCTTATGATTTATTATAAGGGTAAATAATACTCACATTGACAAGGTCTTTATACTAGAAGAAAAAGCTATTGGAATAATAACTCATCAAGAAAGGTACAGGAAACCATTATTTATTATTTGAGAAATAATGATTGTACCATCTCAGTATCTTTATCAATCTTGAAAATTTGTTAAAGATAATCGTCATATATTAAGTTCTAACGAATAATGTTCATTCTCATGATACTAGAAATCCTGATTTCTTTCATATATCAGAATGTTTTTCCTTCGGGATCTCCTATTTCGCCTACAGAGGCTTTGGCATTTTTCCATCAACATCTCTCCATTTTACTACGCTATAAAATTCAGCGGCATTTTTCCGAACACCCGGTAGAAGACGTTCAGAAAGGGCTGATCCAGGCTTATATGGGGCTTTCTCCATGCATTTTGAGTACACATCGTACCTTAGCCCAGTGGAAAAATGTAGGTCAGAATGTGCCTATATGGGAATCATCACAATGAACCAGAAAGTTTTAAGAGCAGGTCGACAAGGTATATATCAATAATCACTCTTGTATCCATCACTAGTGCACAGAAGCAGTGAACAAGCATTCGAGGAGAGTTTTAAAAAACATCGAGTCGACCTGGTTGGCGATTTGGTATAGCGCTGGCCTTCTATGCCCAAGGTTGCGGGTTCGATCCCGGGCCAGGTCGATGACATTTAAGTGTGCTTAAATGCTACAGGCTCATGTCAGTAGATTTGTAAAAGAACTCCTGCGGGAAAAAATTCCGACACATCCGGCGACGCTGATATAACCTCTGCAGTTGCGAGCGTCGTTAAATAAAACATAACATAAAAACATCGAAAACTTTTTAAGTAGATAATTGATTAACTAGCGGACTTACTCGTGTTAATCATGTAAGTCTGTGCGGCTTACAGCTGTTTCGGTGCTTCATCACACCATCCTCAGAGCCTACTAGATCTCGACGTCATCTCCTACTTCTCTGCCTGTTGTGTGGGTGCGTTTGATTGTTGAAAGGTGTTGAAAATTGGAGTCAAATAGTGTGTGTGTACTGAAATTGATCTGTGTGTTGAGAATTTGATCGGGGTGTGTTTTAGTGTGTTTGTATATTTCGTATTGTTCTAGTGTGTTGAGTTTTTGGTTCTTGGGTTGTATGTGTAGGATTTCCATGTCCGCATTTATGTTATTGTATGTATGGTTAGCATTAGTTATGTGATAGGCGTATGTAGATGTATTGTGTCCTTTGGTTATTGCTTTAATGTGTTCTTTGTAGCGTGTTTGCAATGATCTGCCTGTCTGTCCAATGTAGAACTTGTCGCAACTATTACATGTGAGTTTGTATACACCTGTGTGGTCGTATTTATTTGTTTGTTTTTTTTGTGTGTTGAGATGTCTGTTCTATATGGTATGTTGTACTTCTGCTTTCTGAATGAAGATGCGATCTTATGTGTGCTTTTGTTTTCATATGTTAGTGTGAAGTATTTCTTGTGTTCTTGTGTTTGTGTTGTGTTTTGCGTGTTTTTGTGTTTGTTAAGTCTTTTTTTATGATGTTGTCTATTATGTTTGGATTGTAACCGTTTTCTTGTGCTATGTATTTGATTGTGTTCACTTCTTCATTGTAGTGTTGTTGGTTCATGGGTATGTTGAGTAATCTGTGTACCATTGTCCTGAATGCAGCATGTTTGTGATGTATGGGGTGATTAGATGTGTTGTGTATGTGTGTGGTGGTGGTGGTTGATTTTCTGTACATTTTTAAGTTGTGTTTGTTGTCAATTTTTGTTATGGTGATGTCTAGGAACTTTATGTAGGCAATAAAATTGAGAGGTCATCATAACACTCCCTACTATTGCTGGTGAATTTATTTTATGAGCTGCCTGTAGAAGAAACATCTCCGGAATCTTATTAGCGTTCAGAAATCCCGCGGATATAATTAAATTGGAAAGAATATGAATTGTTTTTACACATCCGGTCGTTTTTATTAGATTACAACAGACTGCAGTATAAATCTGTTACACAAATAATTCATTAATACATTTAATAATTGGCTTCCAGCAGGTATTCCCATAGCAACAGACCAGTTTGATTGCTTTTGTTTTCTTCTTATAAAACACAATTTCTAGTCTGCAACTGTCTTAATTAGCACACCATTTCCTTTGCATTATATATACGAGTAGGTATATTTCAACTGCAGTTTCCTTCTTCCTTTCTCTTTGAAAATGGCAAAGAGATTAAACATAATACGCCGCTCTAATAACTAGAAAGTAATTTATTTCATGCGTTACTAAAATGTAATTATGAACTCAGATGTTTTGAGTATCTTGTATGAAGGGCCACTTAAATGTCAGAATAGAATTACCTCTGTAGATCTTCGTCAATTTTCATGCCCCGTGTAAGATTAAAATTAAATAATTTGAGAGTCATTTCTTGGAATATAAGTGCCAATAAAAGTATATATTACTAGTGGCTTATGCAGCAAATGCTGTAAACTAAGTTCATTAGACGTTCAAATAAACATTTTTCAGATTTATTTTCAATGAAGAATACCAGACATTCTGAAAGTTATTTGCTTCCATAATAATGAAAGATACTGTCTCTCGAGCCAATACTGAAGAGAACCAAGCATAAAAATATCTACACCACACCGCCATTAAATATATGAAAAAGAACCAACCCCACTTGATTAATAACTATAAAAATATTTGAGTTTTAATAATATTATCTTACGTAAGTTTTATAGCTTTCAGTGACATATACTATATATAAGAGATAGCCGCCACTCAGTAAAATATAGTAATCAAAACCTAATTTAAGTTATTCTGACCATCTACTTATATAACCCCAAAACGTTTCACTTTCATATCATCAATATAGCATTAATATGTATAATTAATGAAAAATAGTCGCATAATGGTATTAACTACAATAATATTTCATTTCTAATGGTAATAATGTCATCAAACCACCTCAAGTTTTGTAGGTTTTAATGTCCAATACACAGCTGTACCCAGAAAATTACACTTCACAGAATGGAACCTGTAAATTATTTTTAGTAAGTTAAGTTTTCAATAATCAATTTAATTTGAGCTCTAAATATGTCAGCATTCTTGCAGATCATGGCCTTCGTGTAATATTGTTTACTGTAGTGTGTGTTTTGTTTTATCCTGAAATGCAATTAGCTAGTTCTCAAAACTGACGACAGATGGATTTTGGAAAATAGGAAAATCATGTTGAAAAATTGACATTTCACTGAAAACTACCATTTTTCTGAAAAACTTTCAGTTCCAAGCTTCAAAATGAGGGGTTATTTATTAAAATCCGTTCAGCCGTTTTCCCGTAATTTCCATTACCAGTTCAAATTTATATATATATATATATATATATATATATATATATATATATATATATATATATATATATATATTATATTTGTATCTATCCCTCAACACATTCTATTTATTATAAATTAGCATACTGAGGTTACATAACGCTTCTTTAAGACTCATTTATGTTATTTTAATAGGTCTATGGTGACTTTTTACATTTACTCTATGCTTAAATATAAGAGTGATATTGCACTCTACTGCATGTAAAACTGCATTAATGACCGACCATTTCCATTTCAGAAGTCAACAAGCAACTGTGATGAGTTATTTTATAGAAGGTTTACTGTCTATTTGCTGGATGATATACAGCTCTGAGCACAGAGTTTGAGATACATGGCAATTCAATTCAGAAGCTTGTTAACAGATACTTGTCATGTCTTTTGCTATTCTATCAATGCACCGACTTACAGGTTTCCTTTTTTGTGTGTTATAATCTTTATAGAAGTTTACGATCCCTGTATATTGCAGGTTGTTAAGGAGAGACATGGCTGGACGAACAGGGTCATAACTGGATGGTTCAGATTTTAAATTGGGTGGAACAGAGACGGAGATATCCAGGTTGGGACTGGACAATGAAGTTACCAGTGAATTACCATACTATGCAACACCGATCCTTAAAACACAGACTGTACAAAAACAACGTGTCCTAACTTACGTGATCGTAATACGAATGAGAAGTTAGCCTCTAAATGAGCGGAAGACATGTTCTATATTCAAAAATGAAAATGCCTATTTTTACATTCAAGTCGTGGTAAATTCCATTCTTCATTCATTTAATTACTTTTCTCTGTCGTTGTATCCTATTTCATTCAACTTGATTTCTATCATTTTTAATAATTATTTATTTATCCCTTCCCATTAGATCTCTGTTTCTTCCTTCTTTTGTTTGATTGTTTATTCCTCAATTAAACTTTAATTCTTTCTTTTTTTTATAACGAGAAATGTTTCTCTACATACCACTCGAGAAAATTTATAATTAAAAATTAGAAGAATAACTCTTCTCGGGTTCTCAGCCAGATGAGTTGGAGATTAGCTTCCAAGCTTTCGACGGCTAGCTCTGCCATCTTCGTCCCTGAAGAAGATGGCAGAGCTAGCCGTCGAAAGCTTGGAAGCTAATCTCCAACTCACCTGGCTGAGAACCCGAGAAGAGTTATTCTACATCAAACGCCGGGAAAGCCTCAAGTCATACATAAAAATTAGAACATTGCCCCTTGTCGGAGTCCTGTCAATTCCACAAGCAATGCAATCCTCAGTTTAAAACTTTATTTGTTCATTCTATTGCAACACTGATCAAATGGAATGCGCAATCTATACTTATTATTTTGGCGGATCCATCCTCATTTGTGTTTATATTTCAAGAGGTTATGTGCATCGCAGCATTTCGTGAAAAAATGAAAGAAACACCCAGAGTCATCCGGGATTATATACAGGGTAATTACATACACTCATTATGGAAATCACAATATATTTTTCAGAATACTAGCAAATTAAAGAAATGATACGTCTGAATAGTTCATTCTCTGTCATATTTTTTAACCCTCAAAAATAAAGAAAAAAGTTATTTTACAAACAACTTCAAATTAGTCTAACTCTGAAAATATTGAGTATAGGACTCGTGTATATGACACTTTTGCTCAAAATGTCTTAGATAATATTATGCTCTCCGGAAGTGGCGGCAACTCCTCGTGAATCATCCTGTATAATGTCCTATATAAAACAGGCAATTCGAACAATAACGATGACGTATTAATTAATAAATAAATAATATATGTTGGTGTTTCATTATTTCGTTGATTTATATCTTCATAAAAGGGGGCCGTGTTAAAAACAATTGCTGTGGATTTGTGATTTCGATCTCAGATAGACTTGGAAAGGATTCTCTTGAAAAGACATAAATAGTTCATTTAACATAGCCTAATTATTCTACAGTACTTAACTCTGGTATTACAGTTTTGAAAGAACGTATTGGCGTCATATTAATGTGTGAATTATTTCGACTATCATATTGCATTGTTGTCTGAGACTTTTTTTTAGTTGGTTATTTAATGACGCTGTATCAACTACGAGTTTATTTAGTGTCGATGAGATTGGTGATAACGAGATGGTATTTCGCGAGATGAGGCCGAGGATTCGCCATAGATTACCTGGCATTCACCTTACGGTTGGGGAAAACCTCGGGAAAAACAAAAACCAGGTAATCAGCCAAAGCGGGGATCGAACCCGAGTGCAACTTCAGACCGGCAGGCAAGCGCCTTAACCGACTGAGTCACGCCGGTGACATGGAATGAGAAAGCGATTATGACGTAATCAACTAAAAGCATCGTCTTTGTTAAATTTAAATGCTGAAAGTATAAAGACAGAAATAAAAGAAATATGAAACTTTTGTGTCAAATTTCAAACATCTTTTCAATCCAAACCATGCTCACAATAACAATCACGAACAGAGTAAACGTTTTTCTCAATTGCAGGGATTCCATTAATTTGCTGTCACTTTTTTCTATTTTCTCGTAGTTCACTTGTTTAAATTTATTTGCTTCTTTCTTTCTTAATTCCATTGTTTCAATAAGCTCCTCCATTATTTTATATTCTTAAAAACATACACCTTTTATTTTAACACACTTTATTATATCTATGAGTTGTCTTAAGGGGAGGCAGAGGTGAAATTTTTGATGAAAACTGAAGAAAAAATGAAAATTTGGTTTTTTTCCATTTTTATTATCTTTATCTTGATAATCCAATGTTAGTTTTTGATTTTGTGCCCTTAAAAGTGTGAAATTAAAACCAAGATAACTGTATTACTATACTATTCTCATAATAAACTAATACTTATCATCACTTATATACCTTCTCTGAACATATAAATTTTATTATTATTTTTTTTTTTTAATATTTCAAAATTTTCAAATTTATTTACAATTTACATTTGAATTGAATACATATGAATAGATACCCGAAATGAGCATATGTTCGTGCTCGGGTACAGTCCAGTAGTCTACATAAATTTTACAGGGGTCAAATAATAATGTTGATGATATAAATAATAGTAACAAAATAATAATAATAATAATAATAATAATAATAATAATAATAATAATAATAATAATAATAATAATAATAGTGATAAAACAAAAATATTTACAATAATAAAATAAATACTAAGACGGATAAAATAAAATATAAAACCACTTAGCGAGAGTTAACACAACTTAAATAAGCATATAATAACCGGAAAAAATGCCAAACTCGAAAATCAACAGAAAAGTTCGTTGTATCGCAGACGACAGCAACCGCCGTATTGACATTGTGTTGTGCATTATTGGTAGTAGGGGGGAGCCGAAAGTCTACGTAACTGCCGTTCTCTTCTAATCTTCTCGTAAAATAATGGAAAGTTAATGCTGAAAAACAAAATGTCTACGAGTCAAACTGTTCATTATTACCAGGATAACTAAACTAATATATTAATATATTAATCGAGTTTCAGTTATAGATCTCTCCTTTTGTGCAAGAGGTATCATATCAAAATATTTTATGAATGGCGGGGGAAATATAAATTTCAAAAACTCTCTAGTGACAGAGATAGTGACAAGTACAATCAAGTGTATCTGTGGCGATGCTAAGAAAATCATTTATTGGAGATATACCTGTTATTAATTAAGAAAAATAAATACATTAATAATGAAAATTTCATACAATATGGTGCATGGAGCATTTTATATCAAACGATATAAATGTTTATAAAATTATTAATAGTTACAGAACTATTGTACTTAGAAAGTTGAAACTTGGTAGGTCCATTACTAATAACATACTTAGCATCCATGATCAATTTCAAACAAATCGGATAAATTTTGAGGATTTTGAAATATTCACCTCTGCCTCCCCTTAAACAAGTAAGAATAATAAAACGAATAAAATAAATATAAAACAAAATCGGATCAAAAAGGCATAATAAATAAGCAAAAAAAAAAAAATCAAACAAAAAAGTGTGCTTGGTTCCTTCAAATAATTACTGATTAACTTTTCATCTTCTTTCTGTGTTAACTTTTTACGAAATCACCTGACTGACTAGTTTCGAAGTGCTATCCTTGATTGTCCAAAGCCTAGCGGAGGTTTCCTGTTGTGGTGGGGTGTGTTCATGATTGTCTCGAAAAGCGTATTTTTTTTTTAAATTGAGTTGAGTGTTCATGATATGCTGGAGGTGTGTCTTTGTATGTCTGTAAATTTCATATTGTTCTAGAGTGTAAAGTTTTTGGTTTCTTGGCTACACGTGTAGTATTTTCATGCCAGTGTCTATGTTACTGTAGTTGTGATTGGAGTTTGTAACCTGTTCTGCGTAGGTTGAATTATAATGCAATTTGGTTATGGCTGTCACATGTTTCTTGTAACGTTTTGAAATGGTTTTCCAGTCTGTACAATGTCGAAGTCCTTGCAACTGTTGTATGACAGTTTGTATAGTACTCCTGTTAATTTATATTTATTTGTGTCTTTCCTCTTAGTTACAGTAAGATGTTTTTGTCATTTAAATGATTCATTTACTTTATACTACTACTACTTACTGGCTTTTAAGGAACCCGGAGGTTCATTGCCGCCCTCACATAAGCCCCCATTGGTCCCTATCCTGAGCAAGATTAATCCATTCTCTATCATCATATTCCACCTCCCTCAAATCCATTTTAATATTATCTTCCCGTCTACGTCTCGGCCTCCTAAAGGTCTTTTTCCCCTCCGGCCTCCCAACTAACACTCTAAATGCATTTCTGGATTCGCCCATACGTGCTACATGCCCTGCCCATCTCAAACGTCTGGATTTAATGTTCCTAATTATGTCTGGAGAAGAAGACAATGCGTGCAGTTCTGTGTAGTGCAACTTTCTCCATTCTCCTGTAACTTCATCCCTCTTAGCCCCAAATATTTTCTTAAGCACTTTATTCTCAAACACCCTTAACCTATTTTTCTCTCTCAAAGTGAGAGTCCAAGTTTCACAACCATAAAGAACAACCGATAATATAACTGTTGTATAAATTCTAACTTTCAGATTTTTTGACAGCAGACTAGATGACAAAAGCTTCTTAACCGAATAATAACAGGCATTTCCCATATTTATTCTGTGTTTAATTTCCTCCCGAGTGTCATTTATATTTGTTACTGTTGCTCCAAGATATTTGAACTTCTCCACCTCTTCAAAAGATAAATTTCCAATTTTTATATTTCCATTTCGTACAATATTCTGGTCACGAGACATAATCATATACTTTGTCTTTTCGGGATTTACTTCCAAACCTATCTCTTTACTTGCTTCCAGTAAAATTCCCGTGTTTTCCCTAATCTTTGTGGATTTTCTCCTAACATATTCACGTCATCCGCATAGACAAGCAGCTGATGTAACCCGTTCAATTCCAAACCCTCTCTGTTATCCTGGACTTTCCTAATGGCATATTCTAGAGCAAAGTTAAAAAGTAAAGGTGACAGTGCATCTCCTTGCTTTAGCCCACAGTGAATTGGAAACGCATCTGACAGAAACTGACCTATACGGACTCTGCTGTACGTTTCAGTGAGACACATTTTAATTTATACTGGATATGAAAAAAGAATCTGAACAATAGTTAAGAACAAGTCACCGTTCACAGGCATATAAACCAATTTTTCGGTATCACGAAAATGAATGGGTATTTCTACTAATTTTTTTAGCATCAGAACCTTTTAAAGTACAAACTGAATGATGTCGAACTGCACTGACACCGTGAGGGTGCGTCAGGCCTCTGATGAAGTCATTACAGTTCCCAAGTGTTGATTCACGGAAGGGAGTGTACGCATAATGAGAAGCGGACTTAATAACGTGAACAATGACAAGGAAATTCCGGCCCGCGCTTTAACAAGGTGTTACTAACCGCAAAGAATGCTGGGTGCATGTATGATTCCATTATGTCTGCGGTTTATAGCCTAGCGGGAATGGACTCCCGGGGTGACGAATACTGCCCTTAAATCTGTTAATAAGTGTGGGAGTGTTCGCAACTCTAAGTGGCACAACTGCAACAGGATCGATTTATAACTTACATATTAGCAGCTGCTTCCAGGAAAAGGAGGGGGATGCAAGAAATTAAGACCTAACACGTAGAAACAATGCATTCAGGGGTAGAAAAAGTTTATTTATATATAATTTTCGTATTCATAACTAAATTATAACGACTATTTCTTCTATATGACCTCATTCCATTTTCGACCAATGAAGTGTAATGAAATTTTGAATTCCAACCAATCACAGTCACACTTTGCGATCATTTTTGCAGCTAGATTTATCGCTATCAATTTAACGCATGATCGTTCTTTTGTTTAGTCGTTGTCGCCAACTGTTTCCCCGTAAATTGATGATCATGAATACATTAAGATGCAACTACACTGTTAAACTTTTCTTTCAACTTTAAAGCAATTAATGCAAGATTGTTATTTAATATTAATTAATATATTTACGCAGTGAAGACGACGTTCTAAACGGCGCATCATGTAGACACAAAATCGTCATGCATCTTAATTGAACGTACCTTTTAAACTTAATTCTTTCAATATTCTTCCCAGATTGCCTGCATACGCGATTGGAATATTGAACTGTGTAGATGCAGCTTTAGTTCCGTTACACACTACAGCGAGAATGCGTTTGTCGAGCTATAAAAAATGCTTTCGTGTAGCTTTCGTGATTGTAACGGTCGAAATAAGACACAGCTAACATTGGTCCTGCTCCCACAGGTAATATAACCTATAAGTAGCCTATAAAATTGTATCTTGTGAATGAAATGAAACATTTAATAGAAAGTCAGATGTTTAAATTCATGTAACATCATCGCATATCAAACCCAATGACCTTGCATATTAATAATAAGGACTTTTCATAAAACTGCCTTCCGTATGGCGTAATAAAATTCGTGTTTTAATTAGGCCTGTCTATACAGAGATGGCTTCACTGTATAGCAACATGTCTCGCTGTGAATACATAAGCATTGGTATATAGCTGTCCCCACTGTTACAATTACATTAAATTATGATTTCAGCAGATAATGAAAATGTATTTATGTTATAATAATAAGAGAAAAGTTCAGTACATGTAATTAACATTGTTAAACCTGTATTTCGCTTTTCGCAATTGGCATTACTGAATAATGACGTCGAATTTCTTTATTGCAATAATCGATATTCATCTACGAGTATTTCAACTTCAGCATGTCTGAATAGGTTAAGTATTCGTTAATATACAATTATTAACATTTTGTGATCGAATTTTAGGGATATATATTATTTACATTTTTATTTTATTCACGAAATAGTCCTAATAAATGCCACTCGAGGTCTGACATTTCCCACATAAATCCACTCGCTTCGCTCGTGGATTTATCGGCAAATCTCAGACCTCTCGTGACATTACTACAGATAAAATTTAGGATTTAGAAGATTAGACCACCAGAGGAATGAAGATATTAGAGCAAAATTAAAAGTTAAAAATATAATAACAGTAGGCCTAATAGTAGAATACAGAGAGAAATAGAGGAATCAACGTGTTGAAAGAATGCAAAATTCTCGTTATCCAAAGGCAACTCTATCGTACAGACTAATAGGACGAAGACCACAAACAAGATGATTAGGACATGAAGGAAACCGACAAAGATTTCTAAACCGGAAAGTTAAATGAAGAGAAGATTTTGATTAATACATGGTGACCGGAAACTGAGGAGAAACGCATGTAAGAGAAACAAGAAAAGAAAGAAAGAAATGAAGCAGAAGATATCTATCGTCCAGTTCAAAAGTACGACAATTAAAAAATTGTCATTTTTTAGTTAACTTATTTATAGTAGGTACTGAAAGTCCCTTTCGGAGCTCTTTCCAATTCAATATTGAGATAAGTCATATTTACAACCAAAAATAAAAAAATAAATAAATTGGTTTAGAAGTAATTATAACTATGGACTTTACTAATTCATTATTAGTACATTTCGAAATATATATTAATAATGAACTGGAAGATTGTGATAAACTCGCCCTGAATACTGACTCATTCCTAATTGTCGTGGTTATGAACCAGAACTCTGTTCCTTTCTAGGTGATTTATTTGAAACTTCCAACTGAAGACATCTCAAAACTTGTTTTTTTGAGTTGTCGCACTTTTGAACTAGACGATCGATATAGAAATATGAGATTAAAGAGAAATAAGAAATGAGTAGAAATAGAATAAACAAGACTGCGAATACGGAGGAGGGATAATGAAAAGACAGACGTAAAATATGGATGAAAGTAAGTAAGAATGGAAAAATGAAAAACGAAGAAGAAAAATAAATATAATATTGAAAAAAAAAATTGAAGAAAAGAACTGGGATGTAGACAATGAATGTAGCAGGAAAGGAAGGTAGAAAAGAGAGATGGTAAGTATAAAAGAGGAGAAGGAGAATAAGAAGAAGAGTTATGGTTATAAAGAGAACTGAAGGAAGAGAAAAAAAAATGAAAGTACTAATAGATGAAGAGGGGAGAAACCAGGAACAGAATACTCAAAAGAAGAAAAAGAAGACCGATAATGATTATAGAAATAAGGAGAAAAGGATCAGAATAAATAATAAAATGAAAGAAAGGAAAAAGATAAAGGGAAAGGTGAAGAAAGTACAGCACATAGGAAGGAAATAGAATGAAGGCGACGACGATGCGATTAGAAAGACAAGGACGAGGAAAACAAAGAAAGCGTAAAGGGAAATGCAATAAAAGAAGGCGAGAAGCAAGATGCTGGCTGTGTCAGACGTGCTCGTTATTGTGCCAGGTGTTATTGCTCGTCCTCGAAGGAGGACCTCACGCAAGCGGATCCGCGCAGCGGGCGGAGCGCCCAGCTCACGCGAGGGACTCGCTGGACGGGTCGTAATGACGGGGTGCAGCGGCCCGGGGCGGCCCACACCAGATATGAATGAAGATGTTACGAAATGACAGCTCTGCTACAGGGAGTGCAACAACGAGCTTCACCAGACCGCACTTTGGTCGACTGAACAACTGGTGTCATCGACAAATTGGGCTGCACCTCAGTGCTGAGATATTATTATTATTATTATTATTATTATTATTATTATTATTATTATTATTTTAGTATTATTTTTTTAGTATTTATTTATTTAACCTGGTAGAGATAAGGCCGTCAGGAGATTCCAATTGTAATATGAAGAATAAATTTACAATTAGTATTAGATTTACAGTTACAATTACAAATAAAATTACAATATTAAATTTACAATTACAACTACAATAAAAATTAAAGTACGAAAAGATTACCTGACTAATGAAAGCTAGATAATTTGTCATAGAAAAACAAAGAATATTTTATATTTACTGAATTACAAATTAAACCTAGAATAACAAAATTGTATAGTGATGAAATTACTGGATATTGAAATATTTTGTGATAGATTAAGGAAACTATTTACAAGAAATCAATTACTGACCAAGTGCCTAGTAAGTTGGCGTTTGAATTCAATTTTATTTCGACAGTCCCTGATGCTAGCAGGTAGCGAATTCCAGAGTCTTGGCAGGGCTATTGTGAAAGAGGATGAGTATGAGGAATTATTATATTTTACAGATAAGAAAGAAAACTAGTTCATTTTAATGGTCCTGTCGAACTATGTGACTAAAATAGAGGCGTGCTTATTATTGATATGATCATAATGAAAAGTAGAACGATTTCTTCGTTAAAATCCTCGCAGGACTTGAAGGTAATAGAAACAGACCATATTTCAAGCAGGAAATCCCACTCGTCCCTAGACCAGCACCCTAAGTGCTGTCATTCGGAATGACGACGAAATGGAAAGATGTTGACGGCATGTTGCAGATGTCTAATATGGCGAAACAGGAGAACCTCGAGAAAACCCCAAATGCAACTTTGTCCACCACAAGAATGAAAATCACAGGCCTGACCGGTAGTCGAACTCGAACCGCCTGCGTGACAGGCTGAAGTTCTGACCTCTGAGCAAGGAACTTTTCACAGAAATATGAGTTTTTATATTGACCGCATAAAAGGAATTAAGAGGCAGAAGGACAGAGAAGACGAAACTAACGAGAGAAGAGAAGAGAAGAGAAGAGAAGAGAAGAGAAGAGAAGAGAAGAGAAGAGAAGAGAAGAGAAGAGAAGAGAAGAGAAGAGAAGAGGAGAGGAGAGGAGAGGAGAGGAGAGGAGAGGAGAGGAGAGGAGAGGAGAGGAGAGGAGAGGAGAGGAGAGGAGAGGAGAGGAGAGGAGAGAAGAGAAGAGAAGAGAAGAGAAGAGAAGAGAAGAGAAGAGAAGAGAAGAGAAGAGAAGAGAAGAGAAGAGAAGAGAAGAGGATAGGATAGGATAGGATAGGATAGGGGAGGAGAGAAGAGAAGAGAAGAGAAGAGAAGAGAAGAGAAGAGAAGAGAAGAGAAGAGAAGAGAAGAGAAGAGAAGAGAAGAGAAGAGAAGAGAAGAGAAGAGAAGAGAAGAGAAGAGAAGAGATAAGCAAGTTACAATGTAATAAAGTTTCAATAGACCGTCTGTGCTTATCTTATTATATAAAATAATTTTATTAATTAGTTACATGAACGTTTTCGGCATTTGTGTGTGCCATCATCAGATAATTGAGTGATACTGCATGTTAACCTTGCCAAATGGATACATGTGATATCGCCATGAATATTATGTATGCATAAAATATGTAATATATACCCATTATCAGTTAAAATAGTAACATAAAATGCGAGTAAAACACTTATACACAGTTAATTAAAATCAGATGATTAAAAACCGTTATTTAAACAATGTTCATTTACTGCTATAATGTCCATCGTTTTTTAAATAACGTTTTTTAATCATCTGATTTTAATTAACTGTGTATAAGTGTTTTACTCGCATTTTATGTTACTATTTTAACTGATAATGGGTATATATTACATATTTTGTGCATACATAATATTCATGGCGATATCACATGTATCCATTTAGCAAGGTTAACATACAGTATCACTCAATCATCTGATGATGACACACACAAGTGCCGAAAACGTTCATGTAACTAATTAATAAAATTATTTTATATAATAAGATAAGCACAGACGGTCTATTGAAACTTTATTACACTGCAAATTAAAGAGATGCCAGAACAGAAATTAAGAAGTTATTTAATCAACTAAATATTGCCAAAGAATCTTTCACGTTACTATTAACAAGAATAAAGTGAATTATTAGTCCCATTAATATCATTAATATCATCGCTAGAAATGGCCTTATATGCTTGGTGGTGGTGGTAGTAATACCAGTAGCAGTACAAAACGCTTTCATTCACTATAGAACCTCAATATAGGATATAAATGACCGACGAATTCAGCCTGGAGTTATACTTTACAAACAAAGTTATTTGTTGTGTTGGAAATATACCTACAGCACAAAAGCCACAGCTTTATTTCCCTCTGGAGGAAAGCCATGCTAAAGTCTTAATCGCTCTTTGAAACCCATTATCCTCGGCCAGGTTCGAACCGGCGAACTTCAGAGCCAACATCCGACATTGTAACAGCGGACAACAAAAGCAAGTGATGAGTATCCAGAAATTTGCGAATGAAAGATAGAAATGATTGCAGAAAGTACCAGAAGAAAGCTGTGTAATATCAGAAGAGAGAGGAAGACAGAGAGAGAGGTTGTGAAGAACACTTGAATCTGACAAGGGAAAGGATATGTAAGAAAAAAGAGGGAAGGGAGGGGATCGGTTCTCGTAAAATAATGTTACAGTACCATCGAAAACGGTACACTTACAAGATTTACTTGGAATAGAGCTTTTATCTCTCTGGTGAATGATTGATAATTTATTTACAATATCAGTTAACGTTCTGCGGTATAAACTTGCCAAATACCATATGAATTTATGAATTTATCATTTATATAAGTAGACTAGTATAAAATCTTTCTAGTTTATCGTTTTCAATGTTTCAATAAGCTTTATTTACTGGTGCACCTGTAACGAATTAGTGAACGGTACATGTTTGCCCCCGGGGATAAGAAGTAGGAGTGATAAATGGGCTGGCCGACCTTCGGAATCTTAGCGCTTCAGCTCACAACAAGGATGTACATTCTTCCATTTCTGGCAACTCAAACCAACGAATGTCATCAACTAGTTGAAATCCGGGCTAATACAATTTCCTTTCCATCGTCATTACGTATTGTGGCTGATTTCCTCATCAGAAATCGAGACAAGTCATTGTACCCCACTTAAGTACAGCGAGGTTATTTCCTTACTGTTCCGTATACAACAGCGGATGACATTCCCGAGAATGCTAATTGCCTAAAGGAAATGTATTACAAAAGACACGTTACGTTACATTACTTAAGGAGACGTGTATTTACTTAGCCTAACGATTAATTTCTTTGGTTTGAATTGCAAATTACTTTAAAATAGTTTGTAAGAGAGTCTTACACTAGCAATTTTAGGTTAATACATTTTATAAGTATGATTCTACGAAATAATAAGGGTGTGATTATTTGTTACATTTGAAGTGTTGTATCAGTGAAGCGTGTTGTGTCAATGGAGTTATGGTTTGAAGTGGCAGTGAATAGTTTCAATTACGTACTGAAACGTTTAGTGTCAGTGAAATGTGTCCTTTAGTATCAGTGAAATTGTTTTAGAGTGTTAGTAAAATATGTTCTATAATATTAGTGAAATGTGTTCTAAAGTGTCACTGAAGTGTGTTCTATAGTGTCACTGAGATATGTTCTAAAGTGTCACTGAAATGTGTTCTATAGTGTCACTGAGATGTGTTCCAAAGTATCAGTCAAATGTGTTCTATAGTGTCACTGACATGTGTTCCATAGTGTCACTGAAATGAGTTCTATAGTGTCACTGAAATGTGTTCTAAAGTGTCAGTGAAATGTGTTCTATAGTGTCACTGAGATGTGTTCCAAAGTGTCAGTCAAATGTGTTCTATAGTGTCACTGAGATGTGTTCTAAAGTGTCAGTGAAATGTGTTCTATAGTGTCACTGAAATGTGTTCTAAAGTGTCAGTGAAATGTGTTCTATAGTGTCACTGAGATGTGTTCCAAAGTGTCAGTCAAATGTGTTCTATAGTGTCACTGAGATGTGTTCTAAAGTGTCAGTGAAATGTGTTCTATAGTGTCACTGAGATGTGTTCTAAAGTGTCAGTGAAATGTGTTCTATAGTGTCACTGAGATGTGTTTTAAAGTGTCAGTGAAATGTGTTCTATAGTGTCACTGAGATGTGTTCTAAAGTGTCAGTGAAATGTGTTCTATAGTGTCACTGAGATGTTCTAAAGTGTCACTGAAATGTGTTCTATAGTGTCAGTGAAATGTGTTCTATAGTGTCACTGACATGTGTTCTAAAGTGTCAGTGAAATGTGTTCTATAGTGTCATTGAGATGTGTTCTAAAGTGTCAGTGAAATGTGTTCTATAGTGTCATTGAGATGTGTTCTATAGTGTCACTGAGATGTGTTCTAAAGTGTCAGTGAAATGTGTTCTAAAGTGTCACTGAGATGTGTTCTAAAGTGTCAGTGAAATGTGTTCTAAAGTGTCACTGAGATGTGTTCTAAAGTGTCAGTGAAATGTGTTCTATAGTGTCACTGAGATGTGTTCTAAAGTGTCAGTGAAATGTGTTCTATAGTGTCACTGAGATGTGTTCTAAAGTGTCAGTGAAATGTGTTCTATAGTGTCACTGAGATGTGTTCTAAAGTGTCAGTGAAATGTGTTCTAAAGTGTCACTGAGATGTGTTCTAAAGTGTCAGTGAAATGTGTTCTATAGTGTCACTGAGATGTGTTCTAAAGTGTCAGTGAAATGTGTTCTATAGTGTCACTGAGATGTGTTCTAAAGTGTCAGTGAAATGTGTTCTATAGTGTCACTGAGATGTGTTCTAAAGTGTCAGTGAAATGTGTTCTATAGTGTCATTGAGATGTGTTCTAAAGTGTCAGTGAAATGTATTCTAAAGTGTCAGTGAAATGTGTTCTATAGTGTCACTGAGATGTGTTCTAAAGTGTCAGTGAAATGTGTTCTATAGTGTCATTGAGATGTGTTCTAAAGTGTCAGTGAAATGTGTTCTAAAGTGTCACTGAGATGTGTTCTAAAGTGTCAGTGAAATGTGTTCTATAGTGTCAGTGAAATGTGTTCTATAGTGTCACTGAGATGTGTTCTAAAGTGTCAGTGAAATGTGTTCTATAGTGTCACTGAGATGTGTCATAGTGTCACTGAAATGTGTTCTATTGTGTCACTGACATGTGTTCTATAGAGTCACTGAGATGTGTTCTATTGTGTCACTGAGATGTGTTCTAAAGTGTCAGTGAAATGTGTTCTATACTATCAGCGAAGTATGTTCTATAGTGTAAGTGAAATGTGTTCTATAGCTCTAAATTCCCCAAGTAGTTGTTGAACATGGTATGTGAAAAAGGACATTCTTGTCGTACTCGTCTCCCTATTGGACTTCCTTCTGACATTTCTTCTCCTATCCTGACTTTGACTCTGTGTTATATAAAGGTTACAGGATAGCCTCCTCTCTTTCCAATCTACACCTACTTTCTTCAGGATCCCCATAAGTTTATTCCAATCTACTTTGTCAAAAGCCTTTTCCAGATACACAAATACTTTACACACTTCTTTATATTTTTTTCTCTAGGTATTCAACGCCGAATGTTCGCCACAGTCCAATTGCATCTCTCGTAGCTTTTCTCTTCCTGAAGTCAGATTGCTCCTCTTCCTCATCTCATTATTCTCATGAGAATAACCCCATTAAAATGCTGCAATAAAATAACACACACTAACGTAGAAAATAGAAAATTGAAGAAAAGCAATAACAATCGCTAGTATGAGATTTCAGGCTTCATTGTGTGTTTCTGTTTAAAGGATTATTCTTTATTTCACACTGTATTGTTTATTTCATATGCCCAATTTTTCGAACTGCTCACAAATTCCATCACAAATTCTAACTCTACATAACTGAAAGATATAACCTCTATGTGATTACGAAATGTTGGAAATATTAAGCTCAAACATGTTGTATAAAACGAAAATCTTTCCTTACAGACAATCTCTGAAACATCAACATCAGTAATAAGATAGTAATTCCAAGAAGACCGCGTACGTATATCTGATGTTCTTTCCGGCATACAGATCATGATTGCTTCCTTATCTCTAAGACTTAATACTATCCTTCCACAAAATGTGTATTGTGTAATGAAGCTGATTCTGCAATGGATAAGGATCGTCTACTCCACTGTAATGCCTTAAAGGGGAACAATCTGGACCTTCCTTACGACTACAAGAGATAGCGAATGGAGAGTCTCAGATAGTTGCATATTAGAAACCAACCAACCATATGTTCGGGTAATACATGCTTCCTCAGTACTTAGGTTGTGCTGATTTATTTTCTTTGCATTTAGTCTGTCTTTCCGTTTCATCTCAGCTTTTTGTCTCGAATTATTGCGATGTTCTAATTTGTATTCGATTTCAACAAAATATGTTTATGCTCGACCATGCCGAAATGTAGTAATTATACACCTGGTAGCAGTCCTTTAATGCATGTCATTAAAGTACACTTATTCATTAAAGTTCAGGTTTTCGATTATTCTCGGATATGCAATCGAAAGACAACTAGGGAAACGTCACGGAGGCTGGAAATCCAATACTGTCGCAGAAGGTTATGTTCTGTTACTATAATAATTAGCATTAATTGTAAATAATATTCAAATAAATTCAATTTGTCATCTCGTTTTTCAATTCTAAATCAATTTCCAGGTTATATCAAAATTAATGTTCATGTTATTCTCTAGATTATATCAAGGTCAATGACACATTCGTTCCTCGGAAAAAATCAATACTTTCGCGTCTGCGCACATCTCACAATTTAGGTCAGTTCCGCTCCTCACTTACTTAACCATAACATGAATATTTATGAATAATTTCAAGTTAGAAAATATGGTCGAGCATAAAAAGTCGTATGAAACTTGCCTATAATGGTAATTAAGACGCTCGTATGAAAATTATGAAACTCGCTTGCGCTCGTTTCATAAACAAACATGCTTACGTCCTAATTATTACCATTATAAGCTCGTTGCATAATTTACTATTATATCAAAGCTGTAGACATTAAAACACAATAATCGTGGTACATGCGTAATAACTAACAACTTATCTGAATACTTGAATCCATTAAATAAAAATTGCACGAAATAATATTATATTCGAATTGCGCTTCGAAAATTTGTTTCCTGATTTTATAAGATTATGATGTTGAAAAAAAATGTATACATACGAAAGATATAAGAATATATTACAAAAGTTATTAAATGGAATGCAATACACATACTTCGAGCATGAATAGTTATATGAAAGTTGAAAGATAAATGCAAAACTTACACAAAATATGAAGAGGCTCTATTTTTGCAAAGAAAGTTTAAAACTCAGAAGGTGTTCAGAGTGTTAAAAGAAGCATTCAGTATCCTGAGATGCGGCACTGTTCATCAAAACAAGAAAATAAAATTCAATCAACATGGGTTATAAACTAATACCCTCCGAGATATGAGTACTTATTCATCAACATCATAGGAGATGCTTAATGTGATTCCCATTAAAATCAAGGAGAACATAAGAAGAACAAGAGAGACATAAAGAGAAGCAGGTAAAGACGAGAAAAAAAAGACGAACGCAAGGAGAACAAGGGTGAGACACAATGAGAACAAGGGGAAGACAAGGAGATAAAGAGGATAAGAAGGAGAAAAATGGGAAGACAGCGAAAATAAAGATAAGACTACAACAACAAGGGGAAAACAAAGAGAAGAAGTGGAAGACAAGGAGAAAAGGGGAAGACAAGGAGAAAAGGGAAAGACAAGGACACAAAGGGGAAGGGAAATAAAACAAGAGAAAGACAAGGAGAACAGAGCGAACACAAGGAAAAAGGTTGGAAGAGAAGGAGAAAAGGGGAATACAAGGAAAAAGGGTGGAAGAGAAGGAGAAAAGGGGAAGACAAGTAAAAAGGGTGGAAGAGAAGGAGAAAAGGGGAAGACAAGGAAAAAGGGTGGAAGAGTAGGAGAAAAGGGGAAGACAAGGAAAATAAGGGGAAGACAAGGAAAAAGGGTGGAAGAGAAGGAGAAAAGGGGAATACAAGGAAAATAAGGGGAAGACAAGGAAAAAGGGTGGAAGAGAAGGAGAAAAGGGGAAGACAAGGAAAATAAGGGGAAGACAAGGAAAAAGGGTGGAAGAGAAGGAGAAAACGGGAAGACAAGGAAAATAAGGGAAGACAAGGAAAAAGGGTGGAAGAGAAAGAGAAAAGGGGAATACAAGGAAAAAGGGTGGAAGAGAAGGAGAAAAGGGGAAGACAAGGAAAAAGGGTGGAAGAGAAGGAGAAAAGGGGAAGACAAGGAAAAGGAGTGGAAGAGAAGGAGAAAAGAGGAAGACAAGGAAAATAAGGGGAAGACAAGGAAAAAGGGTGGAAGAAAAGGAGAAAAGGGGAAGACAAGGAAAAAGGGTGCCAGAGAAGGAGAAAAGGGGAATACAAGGGAAAAGAGTGGAAGAGAAGGAGAAAAGGGGAAGACAAGTTAAATAAGGGGAAGACAAGGAAAAAGGGTGGAAGAGAAGGAGAAAGGGGAAAGACAAGGAAAAAGGGTGGAAGAGAAGGAGAAAAGGGGAATACAAGGAAAATGGGTGGAAGAAGGAGAAAAGGGGAAGACAAGGAAAATAAGGGAAAGACAAGGAAAAAGGGTGGAAGAGAAGGAGAAATGGGGAAGACAAGGAAAATAAGGGGAAGACAAGGAAAAAGGGTGGAAGAGAAGGAGAAAAGGGGAATACAAGGAAAAAGGTTGGAAGAGAAGGAGAAAAGGGGAAGACAAGGAACATAAGGGGAAGACAAGAAAAACAAGAGGAAGATAAAGAAAACAAGGGGAAGACAAGGAAAATAAGGGGAAGACAAGGAAAATAAGGGGAAGACAAGAAAAACAAGGGGAAGATAGGGAAAACAAGAGGAAGACAAGGAGAAAAGGAGAAGACAAGGAAAACAAGGGGAAGACAAGGAAAACAAGGGGAAGACAAGAAAAACAAGGGGAAGATAGGGAAAACAAGAGGAAGACAAGGAGAAAAGGAGAAGACAAGGAAAACAAGGGGAAGGAAGGAAAACAAGGGGAAGACAAGGAAAACGAGGGGAAGACAAGGAAAAAAGGAGAAGACAAGGAAAACAAGGGGAAGGAAGGAAAACAAGGGGAAGAAGAGGAAAAAAAGTGGAAGACAAGGAAAAAAGGAGAAGCCAAGAAAAAAAAGAGAAGACAAGGAAAACAAGGAAAGCAAGGGGAAGTTAAGGGAAACAAGGGGAAGATAAGAAAACCAAGGGGAAGACAAGGTGAAGAGGAAGTCAAGAAAAAGGAGAAAACAAGGAGAACAAAGGAAGACGAGAAAAACAAGAGCAAGATATGGAGAACAAGGGAGAAATACAGAGAAGAAGGGGAAACAAGAAGAACAAAGTGAACACTAGGAGAACAAGGTAAAACGAAGAGAACAACAAGAAAACAAGCAGAACTACGAGAACAGAAGGAGAAAAGAGAGGGGATTACATTTTATGTGGATGTCATTTTCCAAGTTACTCCATGTTCTATGTCATAAAGCTGTAACAGTTCTCAAAAAAATAATATGTATCCATAGCTCTCTCACCAAAACATGTAAGTACTCCCTTAAGGCGAGGAAGAAATCTTTATAAAATAAGTCATTTTTATATGCTTTAGTGCTTAGCCTTGGTCAGCGAATACTTAAAAAATGTATACACACATTAAAGTGGAGAGGTCGGGGTGAGAACCCCAAACTTCCAGCACGGTCAGTCAGACTATGAGGTCTCCATGTAAAGGGCTGCTACTGATATTCGATAAGCTGCAGGGTAAGAATCTCTACCCTTGTTGACAACTTTTTTCCTTGACTAACTAAAACAACCTACCCCACAGGAGGTTGTCTCCAAACCATTTGAGATAAATGAATCCGCGGAGAACCGTGCAGTGTTTTGCTGCTATTAGTTCCAGTCAAGCCAATGAATTATTAATAGTCGTGTCAGAAATGGGTGATATATCACAGCTTCCTGTTGGACACTCTTCCTCTGGTAGCCCGACAATGCTTCTACAAGAGCGCACTCTGTAAAAAGCTTGCAGCAACATATTTGACTTTCGATTCATTTCCGCAGCAATATTTTAAAGAATTCAAACTGTGCACAAAACTTTCAAACAAAAAATTGTTTTCTGTGTTTATTACCTACTTTGACTCAAGCAGTAATTAATATTTTGGCTACAAATAAGGCTAAGCGAATTTCATTTTAGGCAGAGATGATTTTTATATAAGCATATTCATTTGGCAATTTATAGATGCTGTATGAATTAAGTGGTTATGAAGTGCTGATGGAATTAGTGACATTAGTGCAGAGATGAATCTGAGAGAGCGGCACGGGACTATGACATTCGTGTTGAACAAAGGGACAACCTGGGAAAAAGAAAAAAAAAATCAACCCATAATCAGCCTTAGCTAGATTCGAACTCATGCCAGGGAGCGCCTTCAGAGCTACCCCGAGACCACGCCAGTGGTAAGGATATTTATTTATAAATTTACTTATTCATTCTTTTACTTATTCATTTATCTATCTATCTATCTATCTGTCTGTCTGTCTGTCTGCCTATCTATCTATCCATCCATCCATCCATCCATCCATCCAATTCATCCACCCACCCATCTATCTATCTATCTATCTATCTATCTATCTATCTATCTATCTATCTATCTATCTATCTATCTATCTATCTATCTATCTATCTATCTATCTATCTATCTATCTATCTATCTATCTATCTATCTATCTATCTATCTATCTATCTATCTATCTATCTATCTATCTATCTATCTATCTATCTATCTATCTATCTATCTATCTATCTATCTATCCATCTATCCATCTATCCATCTATCCATCTATCCATCAACCCATCCACCCATCCACCCATCCACCCATCCACCCATCCACCCATCCACCCATCCACCCACCCACCCACCCACCCACCCACCCACCCACCCATCCACCCATCCACCCATCCATCCATCCATCCATCCATCCATCCATCTATCTATCTATCTATCTATTTGTTTATTTGAAGAGTCCACTGCAAGAATGATGGATGTCACTTTCTTGTCGTAAATGAACCAAGACTATCAATGCATAGCTTAAGACATACAGAATGTACATACAGAGTTATATGCCATTAACACTGATAGTCATTGTCCAGTAATGATCGGAAAATCACAGTTAAGCTTTGAGCGCTAAGCATTTCAAACTTTCAATCGCTTCTCCTGAAACATGTATTCCAAATGACATCCATCATTCTTGCAGTGGACTCTTAATTAATTAATTTATTTATTTATTCATTCATTTACTTATTTATCTATTTATTTATTTATTCATTTCTAAATTAATTTCAATATTTATTTATTTATTCATTCATTCATTCATTCATTCATTCAATTACTTATATTATATCAAGAATCAAGTGTGTTGTTGCTAAATAAAAATGGAAGTGGTGCAAGATATTCCTAAACCCTGTTAAATCATTACTTAAATGGTTTCTGTGATCGAGTGACACATTGTAAAGCAGCTAAGGGCAGCTGAGGGCTACCAATTTGAACACATAATTTAGAAGGTGAGCTAGCTTTGTTTTGTTTTTGTTAAGGAAGGAGTATTTTATTATTTTAATATTCGATACACTTTTCTGCTTCCTTGACTTAGTAACACTGAATTTGTACAGAAGTATCGAGTGTGGGTACTTTTTGAAAAGCTCTTAATGAGCACTATTCACAAATAAACATATATATTGGGTGTTCCATTTAAAATAAGAGAGTTGGAGTCACTACCGGTTAAACCGGAAGTATAAAAAACTCGGTAATACCATTATTGAGTTCTTAGCATATGGTTATCCTCACATACCAAGTTTCATGTCACTGAACCGTATACTGCAAAAGTTATTCAGGTGGTGCGGGACTTTTAACTAACCCTGTATAATGCGGGTCTGTCAGCTTAATGCCAGCGCTTGGACGTATTTCCTAGAATACCATGGTCTGGTCTTGATGGAGTCATTATCGGCGTAGAGTCTGGACATCGCGTCCCTGCAGGTGGACCGCCGCGGATGTTGTCAGCTCCCGGCTCACAACAGGTGGTCCGGGCAGCGACCCTCGCTCACTCACGTCCGACACGACTGACAAGGATGATTCGTACGGGATTTCGAGAGCGCTGATAGCCCAGGCACGACCTGGTAACGTGCAATTACACCAGCTGCTCAAGTCTTACATTGTTTAGCTGTCCTCTACTTCAGTTGCCTGCCTTTAAAGTTCGACTGCGACCGATCTAAGATCTACTCACATTCCAATAACAGACAAGGGATTCTGTACTTCTTTAACGAAACTGTGTTAAGTGTACGAATCCAGCCTTGATGGAATTCATTATGCTGAGGCGATATTTCTGGAAATGCGTCCAAGGATTCGTTATGAATACCAATATATCCAGACTAGTATCTAGTTCCCGTTTGCTGATAAGCCCTCTGTTCATTGAAAGACAACAACGATAAAGATAATAAGGCTTAGGTGTTCTTAAGCACTAAACACGAAATGACAGGATATGAAGTTGTGTTGTTACTGGACCATACACAGTGACGTCGCAGCCTACAAACCCCCCCCCCCCTTGCACAGTCCGTTGACGTTTGCAATCAAACTGTCCTCAAGTGAAGATTCTTCCGTGTCTCGTACTCTACTGGTTGAGAAAGGTTCTAATGTACAAGCAGAACTACAAATCAAAATATAAAACAGTACATAAGTATGTTTATGCTCGACCATGCCGAAATGTAGTAATTATACACCTGGTAGCAGACCTTTAATGCATGTCATTAAAGTACACCTACTCATTAAAGGTCAGATCTTTCAGCCAATGACGACTCAGGTTACAACTGTTCAGCCAATGACAGGTCAGCTTTCTACCGTTATAAAACCGCAAGTATCGATTATTCTCGGATATGCAATCGAAAGAGAATTAGCGAAAAGTCACGGAGGCTGGAAATCCAATACTGTCGCAGAAGGTTATGTTCTGTTACTATAATAATTAGCGTTAATTGTAAATAGTATTCAAATAAATTCAATTTGTCATCTAGTTTTTCAATGTCTAATTTTATTTCAATGCTATCTCTGTAGGTTCTTATGGCCTAGCAAGGTCACTGTGAACATCTGTTCCTCGGAAAAAAAATCAATACTTTCGCGTCTGCGCACATCTCACAACATACGGGACATTGCTAAAAAAATTAATAATGTCAAGTTAGAAATGTGGTCGCTTGCGCTCGTTTCATAAATATCCATACTCGCTTCTTAATTACCTTCATTATAGGCTCGTTGCATAATGTACTATAAGGAATTCGGTCCTAATTATTCCTCTATTAACGGCGATATGATACAATGCAAACTGTGTAATTCAGAAATGAGAGGGAACAACAAATTTAATACTGAACAACATTGCCGCGGTAAAAAAACATCGTCAACAAAATACAGTTGTTGGGTTCAAATGAATAGGAGGGAATAATGCCCTCTGCCTTACCTTATATCTAAGCACACAACCCGAATTTCTAGCAGACTCCTGCCACATGATGGTACGGGTTGATATCCTGTTAAATAAATTACAAAAATCAATGTTTTGAAAGTTTCATTGAAAAATATACAAAAAGAAGCTTGCCAAGTGAAACGACAATCTGGAAGGGGTATTTAAAAGATGCCTATGAAAATGTACTTGTTTAAGTAACAGACACATTGGCTGATATGCCTAAAGTTGAAGTAAATGCTATTGATAAGGTTTTCGTAGTATATACATACTACGATCTTTATGTATAAACACCATATTAAATTCTTCCCCGCGTAGCAGAAAGCTGATCTGGAAGCCAGAATTTGTAGTATAAACTACTATTTATATGGATAATAAGAAGTACATACTTCTACTTCTAAGTGTAAACTAAAAAAAAAATCGTAGTCTGCCCTGTTTGAGACTTCGTTAGATCAGCATAAATATTTGTACGTTTTCAAATGGCAGAATTTATGCAAATTCTGCCCTAAAAAATTCTACATGGAAAGATGACAATCATCACAACGTGATTATAAAATGTTATATATGGTTTTACAAATAAAAAATGTTATACGATACATTTTTGTAATGGTCTACTCAAATGTTGATTTTGAGGTAACTGGAATTCTGTTAGTTCATTTTTGTTATTGTTATTTAAAATAATATATATTTCAACAAAATGATTCTATGACGTACTTATAATACTGTATATTTAATTTACGTGAAAAAACTACGTGATGCATATAGAGTGTTAGTTGGGAGGCCGGAGAGAAAAAGACCTTTAGGGAGGCCGAGACGTAGATGGGAAGATAATATTAAAATGGATTTGAGGGAGGTGGGATATGTTGATAAGAGACTGGATTGATCTTGCTCAGGATAGAGACCTATGGCGGGCTTATGTGAGGGCGGCAATGAACCTCCGGGTTCCTTAAAAACCAGTAGGTAAGTAAGTAAGTAAGAAAAAACTCCGGGGCGGACAATATTTTAGGTTATAAGCAAAGCTCGGAACTTGGGGACTTGTGTCTTTGCACGTGACTAAGCGACCGGACTTCAATGTCAACAAACTCCCGCTTCCAGCACGGAGGTACTGTCAGGTCTGCTTCAAAAGTGGTTTCTGGCTGCAACAACATATTGATAATATTATGGTAGGTTGAAACACGTAATTTCATAGCATATATATAATAAAAATAAACATGAGAAATATATCAAATTTACTGTTCTGCTGTGTACAGTTTATTACAGTGTATGACTATCTATATTCGAAGATTTTTCGGTAGCAGACTTAAAATACTGAATGTTTTCACTGTTACTGTTTTCTGTTCGATTTTCAGCAGTTGCTAGCTGATCTCGTATCTGAGAAAGATAAGTATATCCTAAATTTTTCTCGAAAATAGTTTTCAATTTGTGTCTCACTACTAGGACAAGCCCCTCTACGTTTCGATCCATGGCTATGGACAGACTTTTCTACAATTTGAGGGACTGCAATGCCTTTCAATGAATTTCGTTTCCAGCCTCTAGTTTGTGTGTGGCACAACTTACACAATATAAACTCTCCATTCGAAAAAATAATGTATCTCCTCCGAATTCTCCACGAAATTCTGTATCTTAAATTTAAAACAAAATGTATTTTCAAACTTCTTTAATACCCATTCGAAATAACACGTAATTTCTATTTCCTCAATCAGACCGTTTACCTTTAATTCTCTGAATGTCATTGGCTTCGACATAACAGTTTCTTCGTCCGTCTTCCTGTCATTAGTTGTGGCCACTTTCTTAGTACACACGACTGTCCCTGAGCACTTGCAGCGCGAGCTTTGTGTACGCTGTACCTGTAACCTTACTCATGCACACGACACAAGTCCCCAAGTTCCGAGCTTTGGTTATAAGTAGATTTAATGACTAATATTTTGGGCCTGTTTGATTTTGACTTCACTTTACATGTTATTTATTTTCTTTATAATTTGCTTTTCGTCAATTTTTTTCCTGCTGTAAACTTCCACCTCAAGTTACATAGCCTGGATGGCTTTACCTTCATCACTTCTTGCGGCAGGATTTTGCGACTTGTTTAATAATGCTGGGTATTTTTTATTACATTAACAAACAGCAGTTGTTCTCATTTTCTCCTTTCTACACTTTTCACTTCATCGTAATGTCCATTTTCTTGTTAAACTAACCAAATTTTGAGGACAACAATCAATTTTCCCACCAAGAAATTAACATAAATGCATGGAAGTCGAAAACTAATGAGACTTCACGGACAAACCCGAAGTACTATCGATAATCGATACAATCGAATACTCTTGATAGTTTATACTACCGTCACGTATTAAATACTTCGTAGTAGTATCAGGTTTATGCATACAAAACGAAGTATATACTTCTACTTCAAGTATCTTATACAGTCAAAGCAAAAGGTAATACAACTTTATGCACACCACCCAATGTGATTCACTGTAATGGGTGCATGCATGATAGCAACTGAGAACAAATATCTGCCTGTAAATACACAAACTTTTACGTTTTCATATTGTAAATATAGTGTCTATTAATAATGAAACACTGTTGATATTGTATATATTGTATGTATTATCTCTAACGAATAATAAACAATACATTAAAAGCTAAATTAGTACAAAAATCTACAAGAATAAAAATATATAATACATTAGCATTACCCTCCCTTTTATACGGAAGCGAGATTTGGACATTAAACAAAAAAGACATGAACAAAATCAAAGCAACGGAAATGAAATTTTTCAGCAGGACAGCAGGATATACTCTTTTAGACCGAAAAAGGAATGAAGAAATTTTAGAACAATTAGAAGTAGAGTCAGTAGAAGAAAAAATCAGCAGATACAAATTCAATTGGCTAGATCATGAAAGAAGAATGGAAAATTCAAGAATCCCAAAAATTATGATGCAGTATAAACCTAGAGGACATCGTCGACCAGGAAGACCTTTTAGAAGACTGCTAGATGGGGCCGAAACAGGTCTACAGAGGCCTAATTCGTGAAGGATGATGATGATGATGATTATCTATAACTTATATATTGCGTATGTTGCAAATAAGTCCATACCAAATATATAAAGATGTCGTATCATTAAATTATCACATCCGTCAGACACTCATATCCTCCGTGTTTGAATTCTCAGTACTGCCATAATGATTTTGACTGTAGACAACTTGAAGCTAACTTCTTAAGAACCCCTAAGCCTGATGATAATAATGATAATGGTAGCGATGATTCTGGAAGTCAATAGCGTAAATCAGGCGACAACTCATTTATATGTTGATCCAGAGCTGCACACGGGTGTGGGGTTCGGTTCCAGCTCGAACTGGCTGCGTTTTCAAAGGCTTTCCACTACCGTAAGACGTTTGCTCTAATGGATTTAGGGAAAACTTCGGAAAAACCTCAACCTGGCAACTTGTACCAATCAGCAATCAGGATGATAATGAAACCAATGATAGTGATGGGCTTGAAAGCGATAACAATGATTATGATAGAAGTGATGTATGTATGTATTTATTCACACTGCAGTGGGTATATACCCGGTGGCAGTGGTAACTAATTACACTCAATAATGACAATAATAAACTATTAATTAAAAATACAATTAACAATAATACTAATAATTAATACTAACAATAATTAATAATAATATTTATAATAATAATAATAACAACAACAACGACAACAACAACAGGGAATATACTAAATTAAATGAAACGATTACTTAAAATAACATTTGAAATAAATCTAATTTGTATCTTAAAACTAAGATCGAACTAAAACCCACGAGTATGATATGTTCATATCTGCACAAGTACCTTTCAAATTACACTCATTTCGCTGTCAACTCACTCACTGCAATGGAACTACGACACATTTCACTGATTCTATCGTGATTTCACTAACACTTCAAAAACATTTCACTGTTCAAATACTATGCACTGCCACTATAAACTATAAAGCTTCACTGACAGGAACACGTTTCACTTACACAGCACACTTCACTGACACGACATACTTCTTCACTGATACAACACACTTCACTGACACAACATAATTCTTCACTGATTACATAATTCTTCACAATAGTTATAATAATGATAATTTACTGTTGATGTCACGTTCCTTTTTCTTTATTTTTTTTTTTTAGCTACGGAGGTCTCATATGTTGCATGGGATCGAACCCAGGAACTCGTAGCTAGCAGCTCTTGAATGTCTAGCAGAACCGATGGCTAATATTAGCAGAAATCTCCCTCGAGTTTCTTCGACTGTACCTGTCTGAGGGGACTGGATGTACTTTATAACTCGGGGCTGTACAATGAGTCCCTCAGGACGTGTATAGGTGTGCAAGAAGCAACCCATGCGTCAAGATGCAGGATTTCTTCTTATTGCTTTGGGGTTGGAGGCTTTCTATCACCCTGCTCACTGACTGACGTTCCTACAAGTCGAGCTCAATATTTTCCCCTTCTCGTTTTCATAAATTTATTGCTCCGGGGGCAAGTCACAGAGTCCTGCAGAAAAGGAGCGTTAGCAAAATATAACAATCCAAAAGTGTAAATTCCACAACATAGTGTCGCGAATTAATGTATAGTTCATTACACTGTCCTTATTTCTTGGCTGAAATATCGTAGGCTTCAAGCCGATCGAGCTGGACGGAATTTGAGAGGAAAATAAACTAATTCAATT
Organism: Periplaneta americana; assembly: GCF_040183065.1. Lineage (NCBI taxonomy): Eukaryota > Metazoa > Arthropoda > Insecta > Blattodea > Blattidae > Periplaneta > Periplaneta americana. Next base: position 5,512,797 of record NC_091121.1, read on the forward strand.
GTAAAAGAAACTGAAGTGGCTGGATTTTGTAGTTTAGTGTGTGAGGCGTGTTAACAATTTTGATTTTAAAGCCGATGGTCAGGGAATAATTGAATGGCTGCCTAGAATAACGTTGTAAGTCCATTTTTGACCAAACTGAGTTTTCAGTTGAAAAAAGTTGTATCTCAGATCTTGCATCATGTGCTGCAATCATCTTGCTGATATTCACACTAATTCGAGAGCTGTAGTATTTTGATTGTGTTGCTGAGCTGAATAACGTTTTAACGCAAATAAAATGGCGGACAATCATACTTGTAGCGTGTCAATGGGTAGCCATTTGAGGTTGTTCATATGCAAGAAGAATACTTTACGAATATAGGCTTAGCAGAGCAAACAATAAAGAAGAATCCAGACCTCAAGATAACAACAGCTGCCTGGTTTCAGTTCAGTCCTAACGATCCTGTGTCTCTGAAAATTCGGAAATTCCATCATATATTGTTACCATGGACAGTGTATTCTCTCTCAAAAAAAAAAAAAAAAAAAAAAAAAAAAAAGGCAAGTTTGCAAAAAATAAGACAGTAAATCATATTTCACAAGATAATTTACCTCGTCTTTATCATGGCCCTATTTCAATCACAGAAGAGAAAAAAAATGATCTGATTGCAATGTCTGAATTCCACCATAACCTAATAACGGAATAAAGAAAAAACAGGATTCTTGTATGTGTAATATTGATATTGTATGCCTAAACATATGATCCAAGTTGTGTAATTTGTTTCAAGTTCTTATGATATAAATTTGTTTTATTATTATTATTATTATTATTATTATTATTATTATTATTTAATATAACAACCATAAAGCATTTCCCCGGAAATATGTACAGTATTTAAGTTTCTTTGCTTTACAACGTTGTTTTTCTGGACTGGCAATGAGTTACAACGTTTTTCTACTGTAAATGTTCGAAAAGTTGTGTTATTTGGAAGATGAAGGCAATATATATATATATATATATATATATATATATATATATATATATATATATACAGGGTGTTTAAAAAATACGGGGCATAATTTCAGGTATGTATTTCCCACATGTAGACAATCAAAATAGTTCATTACAACATGTGTCCGGAAATGCTTCATTTCCGAGTTATGGCCTTCACAACATTGAAATTCACCGGAACGTTTTTCTTTCCGCAGGTCTTTGCCGTCAAAGGAGACATTAAGAGGGCATTCTGACAGTTCATTCCGAGGCGAAGGTTACATTCAGTGTTGTGTAGGCGTTAGACTGTGCGACATGTATTCAAATCAAGAGCTGGCAGAGATACACTTCATGTACGGTAAGGCGGACGGCAATGCTGCGCTGGCTCGTCGTTTGTACCAGGAGAGGTACCCACAGCGACAATGTCCAGATCGGAAGACATTTGTATGTCTCCATTACCGTCTGTGCGAGTATGGAAAATTTAACTGTCCTGGTTTGGGAAGGGGACGACCAAGATCTACAACTCCAGAAGTACAGGAGGAGATTCTGGAGGCTGTGAACGTGACTCCTTCTATCAGCACACGAAGGGTAGCGTTGCAAGTCAATGTTCCTCATACGACTGTCTGGAGACTGTTGAAAGAGTATCAATTGTATCCTTATCATTTGCAACGTGTACAGGCCCTGGGATCGTGTTCGCAGGTCAATGAGACATCGATGTGAGGTCTGTGTTCAAGCAGGAGGTGGACATTTTGAACATCTTCTGTAATGACAACGACCTGCGGAAAGAAAACGTTCCGTTGAATTTCAATGTTGTGAAGGCCATAACTCGGAAATGAAGCATTTCCGGACACATGTTGTAATGAACTATTTTGATTGTCTACATGTGGGAAATACATACCTGAAATTATGCCCCGTATTTTTGAAACACCCTGTATATATAAATGGTGTGAATACTTACTGAAGTATTAATACAGACCTCACACTGTCATAGTTTGTAATATTTAACAATGCTGGTAGGGAATTAACATATTTTTAATTTCCTGACAAACTGTAAAAACTGACTTACAACGTTATTCTAGGCAGCCATTCAATTGTTGGCCCAATAATCCGGTTCGAGTTGGGATGACATCAAGTTCTCGATGTTCACGAAGAAAAAAACCTTTTAGTCTACAGTGGACTATTTTAAATCAAAATACAACCTCAATCATATTAAAGTTATACTGATACTGACTAAAAATACACTGATAAATGTATCTTGAGATACTTCCAACTCTATCTTTCGGCGCACGAACGGTTCACATAAAGTTTATGTAAGATAGAACCCATTTAGTATGATAAGCTCATATGAATCTCCCTTACATTGAATAGAAAGAAATTCGAAAAATTAGTACTTAGCCCCTTTAGAAAGTTAAGTCTTTAATTCATATACCTAACTTACAATCTTAGGGCCATATTCATAGACATTCTTAGCGCGGGCTTCCGGTGGATGATCAGTGAACTAACGTTTTTCGTATTCATAAACCAGTGTTAGCGATATGATATGATATGAATCCTGTACAAGTAAACAGTGGATAGCCGGGGCTAGTTTAGCACGCTCGTAGCGCGGGCTAGCGAAATGTCTATGAATAGCACCCCTATTGATTTTATTTATTTCAATTTTTATTTATTTCAAAGAAGACACTGTAATTAAAATATTCACAAAACAATAACATGATCGAAATGATAGCCGTCCAAATCTTGGATTTAAAATATCGGCATCCTAATCAATTCAACTGAACAAAAAAGAAAATGTAAATTAATGTTAAAAAAGTACAGAATGAAACTTAAAAAAAAAGAATGTTCTGCGACAAGATTTGGTAGCTATCAAAACGATAAAAATTTATTGAAAATAAATAATATACATTGAATATTATAAAGATGGTGATTGATGATGTTCAATGAAGATTTTAAAATGGTTGATACAATCGTCTGAAGAGTCTTTTCAGGAACCTTTAATTTTCTGAGGATCTCCAAAGTAAATTTGGGAATTGTTCCTCGCGCACCAAACATAAGTCCAATGATATTCCAATCTTGAATATTATATGTTTTATGCTCGACCATGCCGAAATGTAGTAATTATACACCTGGTAGCAGTCCTTTAATGCATGTCATTAAAGTACACCTATTCATTAAAGTTCAGGTTTTCGATTATTCTCGGATATGCAATCGAAAGACAACGAGGGAAACGTCACGGAGGCTGGAAATCCAATACTGTCGCAAAAGGTTATGTTCTCTTACTATAATAATTAGCGTTAATTGTAAATAATATTCAAATAAATTCAATTTGTCATCTCGTTTTTCAATTCTAAATCAATTTCCAGGTTATATCAAAATAAGTTCATGTTATTCTGTAGATTATAACAAGGTCAATGACATTATTGTTCCTCGGAAAAAATCAATACTTTCGCGTCTGCGCACATATCACAATTTACGAGCGATGCACAAGGTCACTTCCACTCTTCAGCTATATACGAATAAAATGAATACTTCTCAATAATTTCAAGTTAGAAATATGATCGAGCACAAAAAGTCGTATGAAACTTGCCTATAATGGTAATTAAGACGCTCGTATGAAAATTATGAAACTCGCTTGCGCTCGTTTCATAAACAAACATACTCGCTTCTTAATTACTAACATTATAGGCTCGTTGCATAATGTACTATTATGACTGAGATCATCACAGCATGGAAGGTAAATAGCGCGTTTCTCTTCATGTACCTGCTTTGGTTGATCTTCATTAATTTCGAACCTTACAGTGGGGTCAAGAATGAGACCAGTTTTTTTTATCTCGGTCAATTATTATGTCAGCACGCCGTGTAGATCCTTCCATTGAACTTCCTCATATACTTCGTATTCACCATGTTCCCTTAATCTGTTACTATAAAATTAGAGTTTTCAAAATATTACTCAGTAAAATGATCTTATGGGACCAAATACTGGAAGAATACCAACCTGCGTCATCATTTCTATGTAGGTTGACCACTAAGCCATATTGTCGCACATGGATTTTGTTTCAATAATAACCAGTATTATGAATGCCAAAAACTAATTAATATTTTAGCACCACAAAAACACGGTTAAATTGTCTATGGTTCACCAAAATAATGAACCATAATTATGCTACGAGATAAATTATAGTCTCAACTAGAACTGGAAACCACGTCCAGACTTTCCGCATTCATTAATATTCGCATGTATTTATTTTTAATTTAAATACATTACACAGAAATATGTTCCTCTATTTGCGTTACATTACACGGTATACCTGCACCGTCAAGTCCATAAAAGTCACTCGAACTAATAAATTATTTAAGAAAACAACATTAAATTAGAATTAGTCTTGAGTGTTGCCTCTCTGCACCGAAACAATTCCTCATACTTTGTTTCAATTTTTTGTGGGAACACAAGAGCATATTCTGTATTATTCAATTACTAAAGTAAATTCATTTCTATTATTACTGGTAGCTACGTCATAAACAAACACACATTTCTAAACTGGCATTTGTATTGCGTCATTTACATAACTCTGCAAATATATAAAGTTTGTTGTTAATGTACATTAAAACAAAATGTAGTCCAGGATATTTGTACCCAAGAGTAATGTAAAAAACAAGAGACTGTGAAAGCTCACGAGCATAAATTTCACGTATTTATCAATTAACGTTTCATTGTGAGCCCTGCAGATGTATTATTTCCACTAATGGATATGAGGTCCATTCTACCAATTAACTGCATGTTGCAATAAACAACTTCACATGAATATCAAAGGGTTAACAAGCCATGATGTTCACGTCGTTACTTTTCTTCCACGCCCTTCTTAGCCAAATGGTTAATTGTATTGTTAAGAATTAATTTAAATGAGTGAATTTAGATATATTTTAAATAACATAAAAATAACATTAATTTTTTATTGATTAAATTATATTATTAACCTACATAAGCATTATTATTATTATTATTATTATTATTATTATTATTATTATTATTATTATTATTATTATTATTATCATCATCATCATCATTATTCATTCATAGTGTTCTGTCCAAGGGTAGGTATTTGATTGCAAACCCAACTTCCTCCAATCTTTCCTATTTTCCGCCTTCCTCTTACAAGCAAACGTTCTGATGGGGGCAGATAAAAAAGTTAAATTTTTTTCTTCCACCATGTTAATAATGTCAAAAGAAGTGCTTATACAAATTTTGGCCACTCGACCGCAATTACGAGGGCCGTAAAGAAATAAGTTCGCCAGGGGCCGCTAACAGAAAAAAAAAAAACACAATTTCATGGACAAATTTTCTGGAACGGACACAGTAATTGTTGAGCTATTTTTCAAGATATTTTCCATCGGAACTGAGGCATTTCTCATATCATGGGATCGACAGAGAGAGGTGCAGACGCAGTCAAACGCTGGTTCCGATCTGAGGCGGCTGACTTCTACGACACAAAAATTAATCCCATGATATGACAAATGTCTCAATTCCAGTGGGGGATATGTTGACAAATAGCGCAACAATTGCTGTATCTGTTTAAATAAATATTTCTATGCAATAATGCTTTTTTCTATAAACGGCCCCAGGGAAAATCATTTTCTGGACGGCCTCGTAATTGCGGTCGAGTGGCCAAAATTTGTCTAAGCACTTTTTTTTACATTATTAACATGGTGGAAGAAAAAAAATAACTTTTTTATCTGCCCCCATCAGAACGTTTGCTTGTTAGTCTCTTCATATGATCCATATTATCTTAATGTCGTCTATCATCTGATATCTTCTTCTGCCCCGAACTCTTCTCCCGTTCACCATTCCTTGCAGTGCATCCTTCCGTAGGCAGTTTCTTCTCAGCCAGTGACCCAACAAATTCCTTTTCCTCTTCCTGATCAGTTTCAGCATCATTCTTTCTTCACCCACTCTTTCCAACACAGCTTCATTTCTTTTTCTGTCTGTCCATTTCACCGCTCCATTCTTCTACATGTCCACATTTCAAATGTTTCTATTCCCTTCCCTTCACGTCTTATTAATGTCCATGTTTCTTCCCGATACAATGTCACACTCCATACAAAGCATTACACTACTTTCTTATTCCGAATTAAATTTATTAGAAAATAGAATATGTAATTTTATTTAGCATAAATGAACAAAAAGTCAGTAGTTTGAGCTCATTTCGTTTAAAATTCATATCTCTTACTTCTAAGGAAATTAAACAGCAACAGTTCAGTTTTGTTTTTATAACCCGTTTTAAGTACATATTTTCCAGATAAATCCGCCTGAATAAAAATCTTAAAGAAATTCCCCGCATATAACGTGTGTATCACAATGTTCAACATTGAAATCACATTGCTGAAATTCACAGGAAAACTCTACAAGCTCTAAAATTTATGAATTTGTAAGATCTACATCATTCTTCGCGAATGAATACATTTAATTTTGCAGAAATTTCTGAGCTGGGCATACAATGTATAATTTCGAAGGCTGCCTTATTTACATTTGTTATATAGTTACGCCTATATTTTATTTCTTTTTCCTGTAAAGCTGACGGCTTTGCTCTTTAGAGAATTTATTTTATTATTATTTTTTTTTTGGACATTGCCTAATCATTTATTCTATTGAGGTCATTCTGAAGAAGAATAGTATCTTCACTACTTTTCATTTCCCTGTATACGATACAATCATCTGCGAATAAACGAACTCTGGACAAGATGTTAACTGGGAGGTCATATAAAAAAGTCAGCAATAGAAGGGGCCCCAAGACACTCCCCTGTGGGACTTCGGAAGTAATTTCTATTGGGCTATATAATTCCTTCCACACCCGTACTCGCTGAGTGCGACAAGTTAAAATTTCCTTGATCCACTGGAGTACTCTGAAGTCAATCCCGTTGATTGTAGTTTAACCAAAAGTATGAGACTACATCGAATGCGCGTGAAAAGTCAATGATCACTGCATCTACTTGGCTATTTGAATGTATTCGGTCTGCTACAATGGGTCCACTAATGGTATAGTTGTATATAATAATATTATACTATAATGTTACATGTAACATTACACTGCATGGTACATTAGAAGAGTATTTAAAATCTTAACTTTCAGTAGGCCTATACAACTGATGACTCGTTATGTCTTGGGTCTTTACTATTTTAAAAGTTAGCAAAGCTCGCAATTTGATTTCAATTGATCATCGAACCACGAAGGCAAGCAGCGAAGTTCCTGGGGGAAGAGGAAGTGGTTTTAGCTGTGCGCGTAATGCCCTCAGAAGTGAAGGGGGGGGCGAGGGAGCAGGAGGGGAAAAGTGCACATCCCTGTCAAGAAAACTTCGCCTGTGATAAATCACCCGCCTTGTGTCGTCATCAGCTCGTTAAGGACAAAGCAGACAGCACGAGAATTAGTGCGAAGATGAGATAATTTTAAAGAAATTGTTACGAGGCTAAGAAAAGTTCATAATGAAATACATAGAGAAGAGTTTATCAAATTAAAACTGATGACGTCATAGCATTCTCCAGAGATTACTAAGTTAACCGATCATAATGTAATTACGGAATCATAAAATTTTATAACTTCTCAGATTTCTATTTTCTCAGGAGTGTTCCTTTCAGATGAAAGTTGAAGACTCGAAACGTCGGTATTTGAGAAAATTAATATTCAAGTTAGAATGGAGCAGCGAAATACTGTGAATACAGTGTGAATTTTTACAAAATGCGGATGAAAACATCGTGAACATATGTTAGGCATGAAATTACTCTATCTAGGCTCATATTTTATACACCGATAATTAGAAACTCATATAAGGGCTGCCGAACTTCAATTTCCTTTAAATATAAATTAGAAAAATATCTTATGATGAGTTGCCAGACCTAACGCGTTGCAAATATTTAACAGAATGTGTTCCACTGTATTTATTTTTATTTTTTTAATTTTTATTTATTTCTTTTTTGTTTCTTATTTGTATTGTGTAATCATGTAAATCATGTTTATTTATCACTTAACGCCAATATGTATCCCACTGTGTTGTTTTTTATTATTATTAATCTATTTTTTGTGTACATTTTATTCAATTGTCGGTTTCTGATTTAATTATGTAAATCCTACTTAATTGTAATCTAATACTAATATGTATACTAATGTGTTTATTTTTATTTCTACTGTGTAGGCCTACATTTTTTATTGAATTATCGGCTTCTGTTTTTATGTGATTCGTATTTGATTTTAACAACATTAATATGTATTCCACTATGTTCATTTTTACTTTATGAGGTAAATTTTTATGTAACTACCTCTTTTGATCTCATTATGTACCTAAATTGTATCAGTATGTAATTACTTAATTCCGATCCAGTTTTATGTCCAACTATGTAAGCAAGTTTTAATCCTGGTTGAGTGGAAGAGAAGGCCTTACGGCCTTAACTCTGCCAGGATAAATAAAGCCATTATTATTATTATTATTATTATTATTATTATTATTATTATTATTATAAAAAGAAGAATATTAGACACAGGAAACCAATGCAGAGATAAATTTTAAACTAGTCTACTGTAGTAAATCCCGAAAAGACTAAGTATGTGATTGTCTCGTGACCACAATATTGTACGAAATGGAACTATAAAAATTGGAGATTTATCCTTCGAAGAGGTGGAAAAATTCAAATATCTTGGAGCAACAGTAACAAATATAAATGACACTCGGGAGGAAATTAAACGCACAATAAATATGGGAAATGCTGTTATTATTCGGTTGAGAAGCTTTTGTCATCTAGTCTTCTGTCAAAAAATCTGAAAGTTAGAATTTATAAAACAGTTACATTACCGGTTGTTCTGTATGGTTGTGAAACTTGGACTCTCACTTTGAGAGCGGAACAGACATTAAGGGTGTTTGAGAATAAGGTTCTTAGGAAAATATTTGGGGCTAAGAGGGATGAAGTTACAGGAGAATGGAGAAAGTTACACAACGCAGAGCTGCACGCATTGTATTCTTCACCTGACATAATTAGGAACATTAAATCCAGACGTTTGAGATGGGCAGGGCATGTAGCACGTATGGGGGAATCCAGAAATGTATTTAGAATGTTAGTTGGGAGGCCGGAGGGAAAAAAAGACCTTTGGGGAGGCCGAGACGTAGATGGGAAGATAATATTAAAATGGATTTGAGGGAGGTGGGATATGATGATAGAGAATGGATTAATCTTGCTCAGGATAGGGACTAATGGCGGGCTTATGTGAGGGCGGCAATTAACCTCCGTGTTCCTTAAAAGCCAGCAGGTAAGTAAATAAGTAAGTAAGTAAGTAAGTACTAGTCTACTGTTTCAGAAAGGAATATCATGAAAGTCTAAGCTCTGTGATTTATAATTAAATGAAAAAATAATGTAGCAAATACTAGTTGTATAATTTATAATCAAAAGAAGAAAATATTAGAAGTAAATACTAACTTTGTGATTTAGCCTACAATGAAATGAAGAAAATTTTACAAGAAATACTAGCTGTGTGACTTCTAAAAGAGTGCAGAAAATATTAGCTGTGTGACTTATATTGAAATGTAAAAACTAATGGAGATAAATTTAATACTAGTTGCATAATTTATAATCAAATTGAAAAACGAACTGGAAGAAAATACTAGTAATGACATGACAAAATATTAAAGAAAACACTATCAATTAGAATACAATGAAATGGAGAAATATTAGAAAAATACTAGCTATGAGATTTGTAACGAAATGAAGAAAATATTAGCTAGATATGTAATTTGTAATAAAATGAAAAAAAATATTAAAGAAAATAGTAGCAATTTGAAATACAATGAAATGGAGAATATATTAGCCTTTCAGAGCAGAAGTGGTTTAAGTCAAAAATGGGTAATGAGGGTTAAAGTAAACATTCTGTAAGATACAGCGCAAAGTAGCAATTAATATTCAATTTATTTAAACTATTAGTAGTCAGTAGATAGCAAGAAGGCCATATTAATTGTTACTTTGCGCTGTATTTTACAGAATTTTTACTTTAAACCTCATTACCCAATTTTGACTTACACCAATTTTGCTCTGAACGGCTCATATTAGAAAAATACTAGTCATGTGATTTTTAAGAAAATAATGAAAATACTAGCTATCTGATTTGTAGTGACATGAAAAAATATTAAAGAAAACACCAGCAATTTGAATAATAATGAAATGAAGAAAATATTAGAAAAATACGGGCTATGTGATATATAACGAAATGAAAATACTAGATGTGTGATTTGTAATGGCATGAAGAAAATGCTAAAGAAACTACAACATGTATGATTTCCATTGCAAGTATTAGAAGAAAATTTTGGCTACATGATCAGTTATGAGGTGGAGAAAACTACAAGAAATACTAGCTGCCTGATTTATGAAGAATTGGAGAAAATGTTAGAAGAAAATACCAGTTGTGTGATTTACAATGCAACTGAGAATAACAGGAAACCAGCAGTGTATTGTTTAGTAAAATAAAGAAAATGCTAGAAGAAAATACAAGCTGTATAATTTACAATAAAATTAAGAAAATTTCTGGGGCGGATGCCGAGTGGTCTATGGCGAGTCCTCGGCCTCCCAACCATAAGGCAAATGCCAGGTAATCTGTTGGCGAATCCTCGGCCTCATGTCACTACATCTCACCAAAAAATTGTGAAAAAAATTTGTAATTGTAATCTTGTAAAATTTTGACTTGTTCAACATCTTAAAGCTTCATTGCTAACGTAAGATCTATGAAATAGAATAAATGAAATGAAGAAAAAAAAATTGTCAAGGCTGGATTCTTTAAAACTGAAGCTTTCGCACGAGTTTCAAGGGGCCTTGACTTGATTTTGGGAGGCTCTCCTTGTTACGAGTTTTTAAATAATAGTTATAGCCATTCCTTCATCAAACATACTGAAAGTATTCATAATGCTCAAATATATTTTTACTAGTGGCTTGTGCAGCAAATGCTGCAAACTGAGTTCATTAGAAGTTCAAATTAAAATTTTTCAGATTTATTTCCAATGAAGAATACCAGACATTCTGAAAGTTATTTACTTCCATAATAGTGAAATATACTCCCTCTGAATGTTTTTTTATGCCAAATACTTTTCCTTGAACCTATCCATCTTCAATTCTTGAGTTTCAATGCGAAAACGCAAGTAACAATGTCAGGACGATCAGGGAATTTTTCATGTGGGAGTAAAGCAGTAGCTATTTCAGGTCATTGCGGATTGTAGGTGAGAGTTAAGAACATTTCAGGTTCGATTAAACGAAAGAAATATGAAATTAATTTTGATTTAGTTTTAAGACGCAGCTAAAATAGGAAGCATGACTCATTACTATCTAGGAAAATTAGAGAATCACACATATAAATATCTACATCACACTGCCATTAAATATATGAAAAAACCCACATCACTTGACTAATAACTATAAAAATATTTCATTTTTAATAACAATATTGTTACCTTACGTAAGTTTCATAGTTTTCAGTAACAATATATATAGCTGTTACTCAGTAAATCATAGAAATAAAGATCTAATTTAAAATATTCTTTCTCTGCGTCTACTTATATAAAACCTCAAAAGGTTTCACTTTCATATCATCAATATAGCATTAATGTGTGTAATTAGTGGCATTAACTATAATAATATTTAATTTTTAATGATAATAATGCCATCAAACATTCTTAAGTTTTGTAGTTCTTAATATCCAATACACAGCTGTACTCGGAAAACTACAGACCAGAGAATCAGACCTGTAAATTATTTTTATACGCCATCTGAACTCTAAATATGTCAGCAATCCTGCAGATCATGGCCTTCGTGTAATATTGTTTATTGTAGTGTGTGTTTTGTTTTATTCTGAAAAGCCATGTTTTTCAAAACTGACGATAGATGGATTTTGGAAAATAGGAAAATGATGTAGGAAAATTGACATTTGACTGAAAACTACTACTTTTCTGAAAAACTTTGGGTTCCAAGCTTCAAAATGAGGAGTCATTTATTAAAATCAGTTCAGCCGTTTTCCCGTAATTTCCATTACCAGTTCAAATTATATATATAGATTACTAACGCGTATTGTCATGGCGACAGGAGACTACATTAAATAGAAAATATTGTGTTGAAATTTAAGAAATATTTCAGAAACAAATTAAAAAACTAAGTTTATCGCTAATGATTTCTAATAAACCTTCGAATGTAATAAACTACTTGTATGGCTGCAAGTTTGACATGCATTTTGAATCATATTTTCGCTACAATTTCATCCCCCAGCTAGAAAGCAAATGGAAAGGTATTAAGAGACACCCGTGCACAGTTTATTTTCGTTTCTGACAAGAGAATAAAAAGGTAGGAAGCAGCCATTGTATGAGGAAAACGCGATTCTGCCGCCCCTCCGCCTTAACAGAAGGAAACTCGCGAGAAAGCCACAAGCAACGTTGGGGATGATATAATGTATGTTGGTGGTCACGAGGAGATAAGTCACCAAGCGTGATGATTCACTTGGCTGGACCACAGTTTGGGAGGGACCACATAAATAATAATCATAAAAAATAAATAATGTACCTATCTCCACCACTGGCTCGAGGGACTGGACCTCTGGCAGCCATTTTCCAGCCTGCTGACCGGAACATCTTGTGGTCTGTGATAGTAAATCTCGTCGCCAGAGGACTCCGGAGTCGCGCTCTAGCGTTGTTTGCTTGATTTATGCCGCCACTGTGCATTGTCTGCTTGTTGTAAGGTGGAGTTATGAGTAACTGACACTCCGCTTGCGAGATAGCTTTAAAATCCCGTGGTTTAAGACGCCATGTGTTGCCTAGATACGGGGGGCGACATATTTATGTCAGCTGTTTCCATTCCTTAGCTATAGGATTTAGCGCCGAAGCACTGTTTCTTGCTGTTTGTGCAATCATAATTCAGACTTTGCTTAATGATGTTTTCAACAAGGGGAGGAGACCTACCAAAAACCGAGGAAAACCGGTCTGGCGTTCACTACATAGATTTGACTTCCAAGTAAGTTTTGGGGTATATTTGATAGTTACGAATATGGCAGTTGATAATTCTGGTCAGTCTTCTTCTTGCTACGTGTTTAGCTTTCATTCTTCTACAGGATGATCCAGTAAAAGCGTACAAAGATCGAACATGGAAAAAAAGGAAATTTTTTTGTTGGTTATTTAACGACGATCTATGGAATTCCTTGCCACAAAGTATTAGGGGCTGCAAGACAATAAACACCTTTAAAAACAGCTTAAAAGATAACCTTATTAGCATTTCACTCCAATCATACTGATTTGAACTATCACTGACCACATTGTTACTTCTTTCTTTAGACATCATCCTGATAGTGCTGTATTTTCAAAATTGTCTCATAATAATCTCTTTCTATTATCTAATATTATTTGAAATATATTAACATTCTATGTATTTTAACTTAATTCTGCTACACAGTTTATTTCAGTGTTTAATTAATAGTTCATAGTATTTTGTTGTTTAATTCGTAAATAACTCTTGTATACGTGTAACTCTCATCTAAATCAAATTGTTGAATTCTTTGTAACTTCATGCATATGTATATACACTTTTTGCTGGTTGAGTGGAAGAGAAGGCCTTACGGCCTTAACTCTGCCAGCTAAAATAAATCATTATTATTATTATTATATTATTATTCATAAGTTTTCTTATAGCTATTCTTTATTCATTTGTAGGAAATTTTCATTTATGAATTTCATCCGTATATCTTTTGTATATTGACATTAAAAAACAATATGAATATCATCTTCCCTATGTCCACATAATGGGCACGTGCCTTGAGATATACTACCTCTATTATTTCTTAATCTCCAAATCCCAGTCTGAATCAGGTAGCTTTGAAATATTAGCACCAATTAAAGTATTCGTGTTTATTCTAATCTTACAGATATTTTATACCATTCTGCGTAATAAATGTATTAGAATACTTCATAGTTCACCAAAAATTTCTAAATTAAAATATGAGATAATAAGTTTTGACCTAAAAACAAAAAATTGAAGGTTTTGAAATAGAAATCATAGTATTAAATTCCATTTTTCAGTGAAAAATAGCAACTGACAAAAAAATAATTTTTGGAATTAGATTCAGAATGTGAGAAATATGGTTATTATGTTATTGAGTCAAAATCGGTTTTTGACCAAAATGACAGGTTTTGGAAACAAACCATTCATTGTTTCGTAGTGCGCAATTACCTCCAAAAGTTGTATATTAGTTACATTTTAATCAATGCAAATGTCTCAATACGTATCCATGTGACGTTACTACTTTTCCCGAATATCGGCTTTGATTTTGCCGGGCACTGGGTCTCTTACCTTAAATTTTCAACCAAGTTATCGGCGATACGTCGCGAGTACGGTAACAAGGTGCGCTGGTGAAAGACGGCACCAGGGAATAAATAATGTATAAATATGAAAGGGTTAGCTGTGTCTTTCTCACAATGTATTCCCCTGGGAGAGATTCTGATGCAAGCGACTCCTTATGAGATTCCGGTAAGCAGCTTCAGCGCGATCTCGCGCGTAACGTGTCAGCGCGGAGGAATACATGAATGTCAATATCAGCACAAGGACATGCAAAGTATGACCCACTTCCAACGACTACATTTTGCAGGGGCATTTAAGCATAAATAAATCAACGCTACAGGATAAATCAGATCTTTATGTCTGTAATGGAACGCAAGCCTACATCTCATCTGGAAAATTTCGCTGTATCGTATCCATTGCTTATTCATGGATTTCATTATGTATGCATTTTCTTACTTTACATACCCACTACTTTCATTTTTAAATTGCTTGCATTCACAGTTACTGTCAATTGCATTATTTTATTTATGTATTTGAAGGATTTGTAACAAGCTGTTTTTCTTACGGTGATGGGTTGTTAGCCCTTCGCCCAACCCCCAAGCTGGAGGACCACCCCTCATCTGTTGTCCGCGACTGCACGCATTGTATTCTTCACCTGACATAATTAGGAACATAAAATCCAGACGTTTGAGATGGGCAGGGCATGTAGCACGTATGGGCGAACCCAGAAATGCATATAGAGTGTTAGTTGGAAGGCCGGAGGGAAAAAGACCTTTAGGGAGGCCGAGACGTAGATGGGAAGATAATATTAAAATGGATTTAAGGAAGGTGAGATATGATGATAGAGAATGGATTAATCTTGCTCAGGATAGGGAGCAATGGCGGGCTTATGTGAGGGCGGCAATGAACCTCCGGGTTCCTTAAAAGCCAGTAAGTAAGTAAGTATTTATGTATTTATTTAAATATTTATTTATGTAAGTATTTATTTATTCATTTACTTATTTATATATATTTATTTACTTATTTCATCATTAGGGCTTACTTTATTTATTTAAATCTATTATTTATTTGTTTATTTATTCATTGATTTAGTTTTTATTTCTTTCTTTACTATGACTTGAAGGAAAAATAAGGGAATGATAGTAAATACCAAAATGAGCAAAGTAATGCAAATGGGTAGAACGGAAGAAACAATATACAGGTACACGAAAGAACTAGAACAGGTGAAAACTTATCATCTTGAAACTATTTACATAAAAATGGAAAAATAAAAGAAAAGATATTAAACCGAACCAAGAAAGCCAGTAATATCCATTATGAATTAAGTAACCTAATATTAGGGAAAAAGAATTATTGCCTAAAACAAAATTACAGATATACAAATCCGTCATAGAATCAATCCTGCTGTAGGGAAGGGAAATTTGGCCAGTGGGGGATAAGAGAATAAGTAATATAACAGCAACTGAGATGAAATGCTACCGAAGGATAGTAGGAAAAACAAAGAGGGACAAAGTACGAAATTAGAGAATTAGAGAGGAATTAAAACGGAAATAAGTGGAAGAGAAGTTAACCTTTAAATTGTCAATGTATCCTATAGGATACAACAGGTTAATAAGCTATATGCTATAATTTTAATAGAATAGAAAAAAATTGGTAGGAAAATTAAAATTTTACAACACTATAACATTGTACAACACATCAAAATATGCACATTGCGGTAGTTGTTTTCTTTACGGTCCGACAAGGTTTAATAAACCAGTGTGAGAAATGAAGCTTTGCCATGTTAAGGGTTGAGAAGGAAACAATTAAGTGACACACATGGTGCGAATATATATATCACATTAACAATAGAAATAAAAGAAAATTAAAACATAAAAGAGAGAAGTGCCTTATAATGAATCAGTAATGGTGGCAAAATAATAAGTCGGTAAATCCATCGCTGTGGAGTTACGGCTAGCATTCCCGAGTTGAAATCCTAGTTGGGGCAAGTTACCTGGTTGTGGGTTTTCCGGGTTTTCCCATATCTCATCAAGATCAAATGCCGTGTAACTTTCGGCATTGGACCCTACACTCATTTCGCTGAAATTATCATCATCTTCCTCAGATGTTAGATAGCTATCGCAGTCGATAAAGCGACGTAAAATAAACAAAAAGTCGATAGTACATTGCAGGATACCTTAATTTCTAGCAAGATCAAAACAAGAAAAAAATTCAGTCAGGCCTATTCGAGAAAAAAATAGAGCTGTATGTGCGATGATATGTACATATCATTTTTTATAAATTTGGATTCTGAATAACTCTTCTGTACCGGAAAATTGATAAATAATTTCTTCATTTCATGAGTTGAATTGTCATAACATTTTAATTGATGATGAATTCATATTAAGGGGAGAAGATGGTATTTTTTGGTGAAAAATCTGTAGATTAAAAAGAAAATTCTTTAAAATACTTTGTGATATGTGTGGAATGCACAGCGTAACATTTTGTGGGTATTTGTGCCCTTATCGGATGTTGAGTCGCCATTTTTAAACTTCCTGCGTTATGGATTTTTAAATCACTCGCCCACTTTTATTGTTGTTTCCGGTAAATTACATTTTCAAAAAAAAAAATCTTTAAAATACTCTTAGATATATGTGGAATGCATTGCATAACATTTTGTGGGTATTTGTGCCCTTATCGGATGTTGAGTCGCCATTTTTAAACTTCCTGCGTTATGGATTTTTAAATCACTCGCCCACTTTTATTGTTGTTTCCGGTAAATTAAATTTTCAAAAAAAAAAATTCTTTAAAATACTCTTAGATATATGTGGAATGCATTGCATAACATTTTGTGGGTATTTGTGCCCTTATCGGATGTTGAGTCGCCATTTTTAAACTTCCTGCGTTATGGATTTTTAAATCACTTGCCCACTTTTATTGTTGTTTCCGGTAAATTAAATTTTCAAAAAAAAAAAAAAAATTCTCTAAAATACTCTTAGATATGTGTGGAATGCATTGCATAACATTTTGTGGGTATTTGTGCCCTTATCGGATGTTGAGACGTCATTTTTAAACTTCCTGCGTTATGGATTTTTAAATCACTCGCCCACTTTTATTGTTGTTTCCGGTAAATTAAATTTTCAAAAAAAAAAAAAAATTCTTTAAAATACTCTTAGATATATGTGGAATGCATTGCATAACATTTTGTGGGTATTTGTGCCCTTATCGGATGTTGAGTCGCCATTTTTAAACTTCCTGCGTTATGGATTTTTAAATCACTTGCCCACTTTTATTGTTGTTTCCGGTAAATTAAATTTTCAAAAAAAAAAAAAATTCTCTAAAATACTCTTAGATATGTGTGGAATGCATTGCATAACATTTTGTGGGTATTTGTGCCCTTATCGGATGTTGAGACGTCATTTTTAAACTTCCTGCGCTATGGATTTTTAAATCACACGTCCCCTTTTATTGTTGTTTCCGGTAACTTCATTTTTTGCTACATTTCTAGACAAAAATGGATATAATTTCTGAACTATTAAAAATACATGCATGAAATTTAGAACAACATTCTTTAGACAATTAGGAAATTTTTCTCTGCAACAGATTTTTCTTAATTAATTTCATTTTAAAAATACGTCCGTTTGTTTACAAGAAAGGAAATCAGAAAATTGTTATTAAATTTTAATTGTTTATTTTACAAACTTAGGGACTAATATCAAAATTCTGTTACAGACAGTGTGTATAACATGCTTTTGCAAATTCATTGCAAAAAACTGTTTGAATCGATCTTTAAAAACAGTTTAGATATATCGGTTTTAGTACAATCCTGCATTGGGTATATATATTTTTTTCAAATTTGGGCCCCCAAATAATTTTTTTTTTTTATATTTATTTTTGGTTCAGTTGCTACAGCTATGAGCTCTCCACATACAAAAAATTAATATTTTACAACAAATAGGGAAAAAGTTTTAAAAAATATCCTCTCCCGTTAAATAGGCTAGGTTTTTGCATATTGGGATACTAAATAGAATAACTAATTTCTTCTAGATTTAACTAGAGGAATACAATAGAAATAAAAATTAAATCAGTTTCAGTATTTCAGAGGAATTAATATTATTCTTTTATGCTCGACCATGCCGAAATGTAGTAATTATACACTTGGTAGCAGCCCTTTAATGGACCTCATTAAAGTACACCTAATCATTAAAGTTCAGGTGTTCCACCAATCAGAAAATACCATTGTAGCAATATGAAATCGCAAGTATCGATTATTCTCGGATATGCTATCGAAAGACAACTAGTTCTGTTACTATAATAATTCGTGTTAATTGTAAATAATATTCAAATAAATTCAATTTGTCGTTTTCCAATGTCTAATTCAATTTCAAGGTTATATCAAGATTAATGTTTATTTTACTCTCTAGATTATGTCAAGGTCAATGTCGACATTTGTTTCTCGGAAAAAATCAATACTTTCGCGTCTGCGCACATCTCACAATTTACGAGGTATTGCACAAGGTCAGTTCCGCTCCTCAGTCATAACATGAATACTTATGAATAATTTCAAGTTAGAAATATGGTCTAGCATAAAAAGTCGTATGAAACTTGACTATGTTGGTAATTAAGACGCTCGTATGCAAATTATGAAACTCGCTTGCGCTCGTTTCATAAACATACTCGCGTCTTAATTACTACCATTATAGGCTCGTTGCATGATGTACTATTATAGTTTTCTTAGAAAAACAGTCGAAGGGGTGATTACTGTGTCACTGAGCGTACGCAAATGTTGCTCCACTCTGAATAATATGAACATAATAGACGCGTATACAGTGAACAATTCATACAAATTGGAGGCTGTCTCTAGGTAATAACTCAGCTCTGTCTTTAATGCAACAATTCGACCCGAGATCGATTCGCCAGACCCATTAATGGGACAGGAGCCGACTGTATACACAGACAAGGAGGTCAGACGGTTTGAGGGAGGCGGACCGCGCGGGGACAATCCAATTTGAAACGAACCTGAGCGGCCGAAGGACGGACTCTTGTCAGATTAGTTCTCCCATTGAGTCCAAGTGCAGGGCTCATCCCCGGCTGCGTGCATCGTAATGAAACGTAACGTCAAGCAGTCCCATTCGGCAGGGACGTGGTGCGAATCTATGATGGGTCCCGTCTGTTTTCATTAAAATGTGGCCTGCATTTTTCTTAGTCCTCAATGCCAGTTCATTTTAGGCTGGATCTTCTTCTTTTAAGGGGAAGCGATAATGCAATTTGATTTTCTATTTCCTAAATTATGCACAATTTTCATTTTTATGTGTCGAAATATCATTGTGGGAGCAAATTAAATTAGAAATTAGTTTAAAAAAATTGGGCCAAAATATATAAAATACCAGCATACAATATTTCATTGAAATGGACACATCTCAGCCAATGTTAAAGATAAATTAGAAATTTATGTGACAGTTTACTTCTAAAAGAACGTTCTTTACAAATTTGAAATTAGCCTCCAAAATTTTAAGATAAAATAATGTATTTTCAGATTGAATTTTAGAGCTACTTTTATAGAAATATAAAGGCATGTTTTCCAAATGCAAAAAAGTAATTTCTATTTCATAGAAAATTTCCTAATGGCCTAAATAATGTATGTACTAAATGTCATCCACGTAGCATTAATGATTCCGAAGATATTATAGGCTAACTTTTTCCATAGAATAAAGAAAACATTAAAGAAACAGGGAGTAGCAACCAAACTTTAATATCATTTTAACCAGTGCAGCAGGGCTTTAAAAATGGCTTCAAGGTCATAAATGCTTACTTATTAAATGTAATTTAATGTATTTATCACAATATTATGTCTCATGACCAGAATGTATGTACCAAAAATGGAAATATAAAAATTGGAAATTTATCCTTTGAAGAGGTGGAAAAATTCAAATATCTTGGAGCAACATTAACAAATAGAAATGACACTCGGGAGGAAATTAAACGCAGAATAAATATGGGATATACCTGCTATTGTTTGGTTGGAACGTTTTTGTCATCCAGTCTAAAAAAATCGGAAAGTTACCATTTATAAAACAGTTATATTACCGGTTGTTCTGTATGGTTGCGAAACTTGGATTCTCACTTTGAGAGAGTAACAGAGGGTAGAGGTATTCGAGAATAAGGTGCTTAGGAAAATATTTGGGGCTAAGAGGTATGAAGTTACAGGAGAAAGGAGAACGTTACACAACGCAGAACTGCACGCATTGTGTTCTTCACCTAACAAAATTAAGAACATTAAATCTAGACGTCTGAGATTGGCAGGGCATGTAGCACGTATGGGCGAATCCAGAAATACATATAGAGTGTTAGTTGAAAAACCTGATGGAGAAAGACTTTTGAGGAGGACGAGACGTAGATGGAAGAATAATAATTCATTTTAATATTATTAAAATAGATTTGTAGGAGTTTGGATATGATGGCAGGGACTGGATTATTCTCGCTCAGGATAGGGACCGATGGCGCGCTTATGTGAGGGCGGCAATGAACCTTCGGGTTCTCTAAAAGCCATAAGTAAGCATTTTTCACATATCAAGGAGTGGTTTAAAGGAAAATAAAATGTTAAAAAAAGTAAGTTATGGGAAATTGCAATCCAAGTTTAGTGTCGTTTAAAAACCCTGTGCACGAGAGACGTAAAAATGGCATTACGGCAGCTGACAAGGTCATAAATGAGCTTTCAAATTTATGTACTGTAGTTTTCAATTGTCAAAGGTACTTTTAAAAGACAAAAAAATTGACAACTTACTGGTTTTGCATCATATTGAACTATCTTCTCCCCTTAATTCTCACACTCACATTGATCTCCACATCGTGAATTTCTGTCATCTTATACGTTCATACGTTCTCACCTTCATATTCATCTCCACAAATTTATTATTTGAGTCTTTATATTGTCTTCCTGCTGATTTTCCTTTCGTTATCTTATTCCACTTCGAGATTATCTTCATATTCGCTTCATACTACCTGTATATCACCACCTTTGTATTCTTGTCTGCTTTTATTTTTGTGTCCAAATTAATATGTTCCCCACATTATTTTGACATTCGTCTGCATTGTCTACATGTTCCTATTTAAATTCACACTGAAATTCGTCTCCGATCTCATATTCATTTTCATCTTTTATATTCATCTCCGACCTGAGATTCACAAGTGCGTCGGTGTTGAACAAGTCATAGTGTGCGGCAAGTCTGTGTTCAGAACTCGTCCGGCATCTAAAACTCGTCCTCGCGTTTAGAAATCGTTCCCGCTTCCAGAAATTGTACCTCCACCCAGAACTTATCACCGCGCCCAGAACTCGTCCTCGCGTTTAGAAATCGTTCCCGCTTCCAGAAATTGTACCTCCACCCAGAACTTATCACCGCGCTCAGAACTCGTCCTCGCGTTTAGAAATCGTTCCCGCTTCCAGAAATTGTACCTCCACCCAGAACTTATCACCGCGCCCAGAACTCGTCCTCGCGTTTAGAAATCGTTCCCGCTTCCAGAAATTGTACCTCCACCCAGAATTTATCACCGCGCCCAGAACTCGTCCTCGCGTTCAGAATCGTCTCTGCGTTCAGCATTCTTCTTAGTATAAAATGGGATAAAATCTTTAACATGATTCATATAATTTTTTTACATGAATATAAAATGTAAAAAATTTATTGAATCAGGTTTCGCCATCATTTTCTGTATAAAAATGTGTGAAGCCTCTTTAAAGATTTCATGGCATATTTATATTTAAAAATTAACTGCATTGTACTGTATTGTGTTTACTTACATTCCATGGTATTCATACATTGCTTCACAGCTAGAATATGGAACATGTCAAAAAATCTTAATAGTACTATAAAGTCTTAATTATAGTCACAGTCTAGTTGAAATATATGCAGAAGAGATTTACAATATAGATATTCTTATTGAATTTGGTATTCCCAAGAAACTAGTTCGATTATTTAAAATGTGTCTCAGTGAAACATACAGCAGAGTCCGTATAGGTCAGTTTCTATCTGATCCTTTTCCAATTCACTGCGGGCTAAAGCAGGGAGATGCACTATCACCTTTACTTTTTAACTTCGCTTTAGAATATGCCATTAGGAAAGTTCAGGATAACAGGCAGGGTTTGGAATTGAACGGGTTACATCAGCTTCTTGTATATGCGGATGACGTGAATATGTTAGGAGAAAATCCACAAACGGTTAGGGAAAACACGGAAATTTTACTTGAAGCAAGTAAAGCGATCGGTTTGGAAGTAAATCCTGAAAAGACAAAGTATATGATTATGTCTCGTGACCAGAATATTGTACGAAATGGAAATATAAATATTGGAGATTTATCCTTCGAAGAGGTGGAAAAATTCAAATATCTTGGAGCAACAGTAACAAATATAAATGACACTCGGGAGGAAATTAAACACAGAATAAATATGGGAAATGCGTGTTATTATTCGGTTGAGAACCTCTTATCATCCAGTCTGCTGTCCAAAAATCTGAAAGTTAGAATTTATAAAACAGTTATATTACCGGTTCTTCTATATGGCTGTGAAACTTGGACTCTCACTCTGAGAGAGGAACATAGGTTAAGGGTGTTTGAGAATAAGGTGCTTAGGAAAATATTTGGGGCTAAGCGGGATGAAGTTACAGGAGAATGGAGAAAGTTACACAACACAGAACTGCACGCATTGTATTCTTCACCTGACATAATTAGGAACTTGAAATCCAGACGTTTGAGATGGGCAGGGCATGTAGCACGTATGGGCGAATCCAGAAATGCATATAGAGTGTTAGTTGGGAGACCGAAGGGAAAAAGAGACCTTTAGGGAGGCCGAGACGTAGATGGGAGGATAATATTAAAATGGGTTTGAGGGAGGTGGGGTATGATGATAGAGACTGGCTTAATCTTGCATAGGATAGGGACCGATGGCGGGCTTAAGTGAGGGCGGCAATGAACCTTCGGGTTCCTTAAAAGCCATTTGTAAGTAAGTAAGTAAGTCTACTAGTACAACACAAAGTTTTAGTATCAATTTCAAGAAGCGTTATTGAATGTCATGAATTCACCTACAGAATGGAAGGCGTGAGAAATTAGGTACTTCTTTAATTTGGCCATAAATAATCTTATGTTTTTAGTTTGATTTTTCATATCAACAGGGAGGCTATTGAAAATTGTTACTGCCATATAACGCACTCCTTTTTGATAACACGATGGACCTGCCGATGGAGGTTGAAAGTCAAACTGACATTGATATTAGCACTATAATTATTATGACATTTTTACTGAAGTCGTAATTGCGCGTTGCTTCAAATTGTCCTTTCCCACAAATATACTGTAATTCAGTAAAGAGAACATTAAAGTTTTTAAGGATATAGGTTAAGAAAATGGCAAAAGATACATTTCAATTAATATAAGTACTACCTGATTTTTCAAACTCAATTGTTGTAATATTACCAGAATTTGGGCTACAATCATTTTTTATGAAGTTTCTCATTATACATTTTTCTTACGACAAACTTTTAGAAAGCTGAACACTGTCATCAATAGATACTGCAGCAAACTGAAATAAATCAGTAAAATGTGTCTCAGTGAAACTGTCATGAAACCCAGTTCTGATAGTTAAAGTGAATAACGTAGAGATTTATGATAATCTTTGATTATCTTCCTCCTCCCTCGCGAGTTTGGCCCTCGCTGTATTGACTTCCTGCATTAGTTTTGCATCAGAAACACGTTTAGGGAAATATTTCCCGTAATATCTAGTGTAGAGCTTAACACTTACTCCATACTCAGCGTGAGACGTTGTACAACAGAAACTCACAACGGTATGACATACTGTACGTCCCTATGATTCTACTACCTTGCTCCAACTTCCATGAGGTAGGAAAGCTTATCGTACTGTGTGTTATTTTTCCGTCAGTGTATATTAATACTTAATGGATGACTGAGATCTGTTTAAGTTACATTACTATCAATATCAATAATGGGAGATTATAATATCACTATCAATATCAATAATGGGAGATTATGATTATCACTATCAATATCAATAATGGGAGATTATGATTATCACTATCAATATCAATAATGGGAGATTATAATATCACTATCAATATCAATAATGAGAGATTATGATTACCACTAACAATCTCATTAATGGGAGATTATGATTATCACTATCAATATCAATAATGGGAGATTATGATTATCGCTATCAATATCAATAATGGGAGATTATGATTACCACTATCAATCGCAATAATGGGAGATTATGATTATCACTATCAATATCAATATCAATAATGGGAGATTATATCACTATCAATATCAATAATGGCATATTACGATTACCACTATCAATCTCAATAATGGGAGATTATGATTATCACTATCAATATCAATAATGGCATATTGCGATTACCACTATCAATCTCAATAATGGGAGATTATGATTATCACTATCAATATCAATAATGGGAGATTATGATTATCATTATCAATCTCAATAATGGGAGATTATGATTATCACTATCAATCTCAATAATGGGAGATTATGATTATCACTATCAATCTCAATAATGGGAGATTATGATTATCACTATCAATATCAATATCAATAATGGGAGATTATAATATCACTATCAATATCATTAATGGCATATTACGATAACCACTATCAATCTCAATAATGGGAGATTATGATTATCACTATCAACATCAATAATGGCATATTACGATTACCACTATCAATCTCAATAATGGGAGATTATGATTATCACTATCAATATCAATAATGGGAGATTATGATTATCATTATCAATCTCAATAATGGGAGATTATGATTATCCCTATCAATATCAATATTGGGAGATTATCATTATCATTATCAATCTCAATAACAGTACATTATGATTATCACTATCAATATCAATAATGGGAGATTACGGTTAAAACTATCAAAATCAATAATGGGAGATTATGATTATCACTATCAATATCAATAATGGGAGATTACGATTAAAACTACCAAAATCAATAATGGGTGATTATGATTATCACTATCAATAACAATAATGGGAAATTACGATTAAATCTACCAAAATCAATAATGGGAGATTATGAATATCACTATCAATATCAATAATGGGAGATTACGATTAAAACTACCAAAATCAATAATGGGCGATTATGAATATCACTATCAATATCAATAATGGGAGATTACGGTTAAAACTACCAAAATCAATAATGGGAGATTATGATTATCACTATCAATGGGAGATTACGATTAAAACTACCAAAATCAATAATGGGAGATTATGAATATCACTATCTTACTTACTTACTTACAAATGGCTTTTAAGGAACCCGAAGGTTCATTGCCGCCCTCACATAAGCCCGCCATCGGTTCCTATCCTGTGCAAGAATAATCCAGTCTCTATCATCACACCCCACCTCCCTCAAATCCATTTTAATATTATCCTCCCATCTACGTCTCGGCCTCCCTAAAGGTCTTTTTCCCTCCGGTCTCCCAACTAACACTCTATATGCATTTTTGGATTCGCCCATACTTGCTACATGCCCTGCCCATCTCAAACGTCTGGATTTTAAGTTCCTAATTATGTTAGGTGAAGAATACAATGCGTGCTTGAATATCACTATCAATATCAATAATGGGTGATTACGATTAAAACTACCAAAATCAATAATGGGAGATTATGAATATCACTATCAATATCAATAATGGGAGATTACGGTTAAAACTATCAAAATCAATAATGTGAGATTATGATTATCACTATCAATAGGTATCAATAATGGGAGATTAAGATTAAAACTACCAAAATCAATAATGGGAGATTACGATTATCACTATCAATATCAATAATGGAAGATTACGATTATCATTATCAAACTCAATAATGGGAGATTATGATTACCACTATCAATATCAATAATGGAAGATTACGATTATCACTATCAATCTCAATAATGGGAGATTATGATTATCACTATTAATATCAATAATGCTAGATTATGATTATCACTATCAATATCAATAATGGGAGATTATGATTATCACTATTAACCTCAATAATGGTTAAAGCTGTCATTTCCTTTACTACCTCACTAAAAACAAACATTGAACTCTTTAAGAATCTTAGAAATGTGCAAGTAATTATTCAAAACATTTGAAGTGTTCAGCGGAAAATAAGTTTGGAGGGAAGTATGAATAAGTACCTAATAGCTATTCATTATTCAGTAATCTCTAAACTGCATGTTAATCCTCGTGCATTAGTCTTACTCAATTGCCACCAAATAATCACTGATATTTCAGCAAGTAAAAGATTTAACTTATTTCTTGCTTTTCAGTGTTACTGTATGCTACATTACAAGACATGCAATATTAACGGATCTCAACCGTAATAACGGCTCGAGACAGACATGTTTGAACAGGGAGTTAAAGAGAAGAAGATGAGGTGTGGTGCTTCCTTCCGAGTCCCAATCTAACTGCTCCCACAACTCCAACACGAGATCATGCCCCCCTGGAAGAGAGAGGAAAAAATTCAGAGTCTGTGGGATGGGAACTGGGGTCATCTGAAATCCCATTCCGAATCTGCCAATCACCGGTTACTGTGTCCACACAAGATCAGAGGAGCGCACTGCACCCTCAGGGTGGCTCTGCCTACTCCCCCTCATCCCATGTACCAGCTGTCAGGAGCATCCCCGGCCTGCCGACGTAAATGGAATATGTACATGCAGTCCCCAGGGCGGAGCGGCCCAGAAATTGCTAGTTAATGCGGTTAATGCGTAATGTCACATTGTCCCACGACTGTTCGGATTGTATCGATATCCTGGCCTCCGGGATATTCCTGTCCACATAATTAACAGTCTGCGGCGATTAATGCATTAATAACACAACTCGAGAGCTTTAACACGGCTCAGGCTTGTAATGGCTTACGTATGTATATTATGCTCATAATTTGATAATCTAATTTCTCACCGAAAAAGGAAAGAAGAGACTTGTTAACAGAAACGTACAAAACTATTACAGAGCAAATTACATGCCATTCTAGACAACCTGAGCTTCTTCTCCTGGTGTAAGAATTACGTCTGTTGATCTTTTCCACAATAAAGTAAATTACTCATTTGTGGCATTGATGCTGGGTTGCAAGAAACCTGTTCCATAAATTGCTATTCTTTCGTTAAGTAACGGACCTTTAAACTATTCCAGTCTTTAAAGTATAGGTCGTTGCAAATGTGATATTTAACGATCTGTTAGCTATTCCATCTTTAAACGGAAAAGATTCAAAACGACAGAGCCATCTAGCTGGCGCAAATAATTCGCTTATATACTTGCGTGTCGCTATGGTAATATTGTTTTTGGATAGTCATTGTTTTGAAACTTTGCACTAGACAGGCATCAAATACTGACCCAGGCAACATGCAACGAATCTTGGTACAGATTGATAGAGAAGTAACCCTTCCTGTTTCGGTACATCTCATTCAAGTGTCCACTAGGGCTTTGAATTTTCATATGGCTACAGTCTATGCACCAATAACGTTGGAAAAATTGCAAATTGAGAAGAAATCCTGTTTCACTATTTGTACAGAATTTTCTTGAGGCATAGTAACGTATTGTTCTCTCATTCTTGCAATGCAGTCACACATCTTATTATTCTACAAACTGTAGATTTATAAACACGAATATGATCCACTATCACATTCTGAAACGCTTCTATTGCATAATAGCGCAAGGCAATTTACTGCGTGCGATTTGTTTTCCAATATGATGCCCCATTTCATGCAAGAGAGCCATGAATGTGTCTTTCGATAATCTAAATCTAACCTTAAAATCAATACTATCCTATTCTTCTAGAGGATTCGATCTGTCTCTCAGGATTCTTGGTAGATGTTGTACCATATCAAACATAACCTCTACGTCAGCGATTATAAACAGTAATAAAATTGTTTTATTCACAAAACTTTTCCTATACACACATGATTGTGATTGGTATATTAAATTTCACTTAATTACTACTGATGATAACATATCCACGAAATTACTTAATAGTGTCAGATACAAAAACAAGAAATATATGTACAATATGGCGGCTAACGATTCGTTAACAGTTTATAGCTCCGATTTTCTACCTATAGTTTACAGAGAGCTTTAACGAACCAATAGCTTTAAAGGTCGTTCTTGCAACGCTTACTGACGCTAAATGAACAGTTATAGGACCAACAGTGTTTAACGAACCTATAAATGCTTTCTTGCAACCCAGCATGAGACTAACACACACACACACACATACACACACACACACACACACACACACACACATATATATATATATATATATATATATATATATATAAAATTTGAATTGGTAATGGAAATTACGGAAAACGGCTGAACGGATTTTAATAAATGACCTCTCATTTTGAAGCTTGGAGCCCAAAGTTTTTCAGAAAAATAGTAGTTTTCAATGAAATGTCAGTTTTCCTACATAATTTTCCTATTTTCCAAAATCCATCTTCGTCCGTTTTGAGAACTAATGCATTTCAAAATAAAACAAAACACACATTACAACAAACAATGGGCTATTACACGAAGGCCATGACCTGCAGGATTGCTGACATATTAAGAGTTCAAATTCAATTGGTTATTAAAAGCTTCAAGACTCATTAAAAATAATTTACAGGTCTGATTCTGCGGTGTGTAATTTTCTGACCACAGCTGTGTATTGGATATTAAAATCTACAAAACTTGAGGTGGTTTGATGACATTATTAAAATTAGAAATTAATTATTATTACAGTTAATGCCATGATGTTAATATATAAATTACAAAACTTGCGTAAGATAATAATATTGTTATTAAAAATCAAATATTTTTATAGTTATTAATCAAGTGGGGTTGGGTCTTTTTCATATATTTAATGGCGATGTGGTGTAGATTCAGTATTGGCTCCACAGAGCGCAAAAATTACAGTTCCTAAGGAAAGACGGTATTACTGACTGATAAAATAAGAGGCCTACAAAATTTTGTAGTCTCCTGATCATTTCAGCAATATCTCTTAGCAGGATGAAATGATTTTACCCTCTACATTTCAGGCTTTACAATATGCAGCAGCTATACCAAGATGTTATGTCTATTGTTCGAAAGTATAGCAAACCTGACATTCTTTAACTTTCACCTACAATCCACAATGACCTGAAATATCTATTGCTTTACTCCCACATGAAAAAGCCACTGATCGTCCTGACATTGTTACTTGCGTTTTAGCGTTGAAAGTCAAAAACTGAAGGTGAATAGGTTCAAGAAAAAGTATTTGGCATAAAAAAACCATTCAGACGGAGTATGTTTCATTATTATGGAAGTAAAAAATCACAGAAGCGGAAATGAAATTTTAACGAAAATTATGACAGGACCACAAACACTGTGAAGACATTCACAATGAATTTGAAACTGAATCGATTTTGACAAAAAATTAATACTGTGACAGCGACGTGAGATTCGAACTCACGACCAGCGTCCCGCAAGAGAGAAGATCGCGCGGAGCACTTTAGGACGGCGCGCGGCGGAGAAAGGGGAAAGGGGCCCACGCGACGAGGGGAGATCGCGCGCGCAGCTGCTTACGGAGGGAAGGGGGAACGGACTTCCCGACTCTTCGAGAAGTCCGTCGAAGTGGAGATATCCAGATAATTCTCTGCACAGCTGTAGAAATTTCTCGCAACTATGATTTCGCTATAAAAGAAGAAAAGCCTGCGAACTCGAGCAGTTTTTCCGTTATTCAGTCAGTGAGTAAGCCAGAGCAAGCAAGCAAGCCAGTGTTGTGTACCGGAGTTCGACTCGAGTGTGCGTCCGCAACTGTATCAGCATCCGAAGGCCTGAGTTCGAGTGCAGTGGACCGCAGTTGGAGCGACCTGAGTTCGAGTGCAGTGGACCGCAGTTGGAGGGACCTGAGTTCGAGTCAGTGAACTGTCTCTGAAGGTCTGTGGTTCGAGATACGGTG
Source organism: Periplaneta americana (assembly GCF_040183065.1). NCBI lineage: Eukaryota > Metazoa > Arthropoda > Insecta > Blattodea > Blattidae > Periplaneta > Periplaneta americana. The sequence goes on from NC_091121.1 coordinate 5,543,092, forward strand.
AACTCGAGTGACTGAGCTAGAAGAACTGTGAACTGAGAACTGATAGTTCTGATTTGTAAATAGTGCTTTGTAATTATTAGTTAAGATTAACAGTTCATTGTTGTTTGTAATAGTCCAAGTAAATTGTCATTGTCTTCGGTGGAGTGCTATAACGAATACTGTGTTGAGTGAAAATCCAATTGTTGACGAGAACGTTTAAGGCGAATTGTAGAAAGGAATTATTGTTGTGACGAATAAATTACATTGTTGTTACTAATAAAATTCACAATACATACTAAACTAAGTGGATCCAACTTATACGCAGAATGATCAGGGCCAGAATTCCACAATATTTATTTTGAAATACGAACCACAGGGCACAAGGAATCAAGAGCGAAGAGCGTCCTCTGAAAAGATTTCTGGATGACTGACGTCGGAACTGTCCAATTCCATTATAGTATAATGATGACTTGTAGAAACGTTGCAAAATTATTTTTGTTTTTTACATATTTCATCAATAATGGACAAAGTCCAATCCAAACTTCTGAACGATCCATATTACTTTCTCTCTCAATTTAATTTAGCCTATTTATGGTTCTTATTACACATTATTATTATTATTATTATTATTATTATTATTATTATTATTATTATTATTATAAACATCAGACTAATTAAATCGCATATTTTGATGTAAAAGAGTACATTACAAAAGCAATTTAACCTACAAAAATAACTAAAATATTTCTCAATAGCAAAAAGTTGTAATCATTATCTCTATGAACCGGAGGGAACCAGATGGAATATCTTTGTTAATTTTCCTCGTGTGATTAGAATTCGTGCCCCGAAGGTTTAAAAAAAGATTCAATATGCAACTTTATACAAGTAAATCCGACATAAATTAACAGAGAAATGAAATAGTATCAGTATCAGACATTTTCAAATACAAAAATATTATTTACCACTTCTAAAGGGAATACATATCTATGAGTATAATAAGGGATATGAATAATGGAGGAAGCTATGATACTCTGTAAAGACGAGGTAGGGCTATAGATTAGACTTCCCCAATGCTATAAAAAATTCACAGCGTTTGCACGGTTGGTTTTATTGTCGTCTTCAAGCGAAAACAGGCAGTGACCACCTAAGGTCAAAGATAGGGTCAATCTTCCTATTAATTAGCAACAATGGAAAAACCAATCTAAGGGAAAAAATGTACTCACAAAATAAGGTCAATATTTATAAGTTAAAAGTAATTGTTTTAACAGGTCGTGCCCCTTAAAATTAAAACGAGACATCCTTGAAATGCCCTCCTACAACGTGCATACATTCTTGTAATCCCTCTTTGAAGTTTCTCATTATACTTTGCAACATTTCGACTGTGCTATTTGAAATTTCTTCACGAATTGCTGTCTTCAGTTGTTAAATGTTTGTTCGCGTACACCTTACTTTTGGATACCCTCATGAAAATAAATCACATACACTTAAATCGGGGGATAGTGTAGGCCAGGGAATGTTTCCAATTTTCCCGTTATGACATGGTTCCCAAACAAATTTCGCATTTTCGTCATAGAGACGACTGCAATATGTGTCGTTGCACCGTCTTGCTGAAACCAAGTTTATCTGTTGATACAAAAAATTGCTTCTTCTCAAATGACTACGTAATTTTTTTTATTATTATCACATAACGAGCATATGAAGAAGGCATAGAATCATGACGACGAAGTTGGAAGTGGCGGAAAAACTTCCTACGAGCAGCTTCTGCGCATTGACCATTTAGACAATAAGATTTTACAGCAAATCCTCATTGCTCACCAATCCAAGACATTGTTGGTATATTGCGTAATTGTCTTGTTGTTGGTTTGGCAACGCTGTTATCTATTCTGTTATCTGCTTATGCTGCGTTTAATCATATTATTAATTCCGACGTTCTTGTTGGGACACTCCCCAGAAATAACAAGACATTGTTGGGACATTGCGTCATTGTCTTGTTATTGGTTTGGCTACGCTGTTATCTATTCTGTCTTCTGCTTTTGTTGCGTTTAATCATATTATTAATTCCGACGTTCTTGTTGGGGCACTCCGCAAAAATAACAAGACATTGTTGGGACATTGCGTCATTGTCTTGTTATCGGTTTGGCGACGCTGTTATCTATTCTGTCTTCTGCTTTTGTTGCGTTTAATCATATTATTAATTCCGACGTTCTTGTTGGGGCACTCCGCAAAAATAACAAGACATTGTTGGGACATTGCGTCATTGTCTTGTTATTGGTTTGGCGACGCTGTTATCTATTCTGACTTCTGCTTTTGTTGCGTTTAATCATATTATTAATTCCGACGTTCTTGTTGGGGCACTCCGCAAAAATTACAAGACATTGTTGGGACATTGCGTCATTGTCTTGTTATTGGTTTGGCGACGCTGTTATCTATTCTGACTTCTGCTTTTGTTGCGTTTAATCATATTATTAATTCCGACGTTCTTGTTGGGGCACTCCGCAAAAATTACAAGACATTGTTGGGACATTGCGTCATTGTCTTGTTATTGGTTTGGCGACGCTGTTATCTATTCTGACTTCTGCTTTTGTTGCGTTTAATCGTATTATTAATTCCGACGTTCTTGTTGGGACACTCCCCAGAAATAACAAGACATTGTTGGGACATTGCGCCATTGTCTTGTTATTGGTTTGGCGACGTTGTTATCTATTCTGTTATCTGCTTGTGATGCATTTATTAACATTATTAAATCCGGTATTCTTGTTCGGACACTCCCCAAGAATAACAACACAATGGTGGGACATTGCATCATTGTCTTGTTGTTGGTTTGGCAACGCTGTTATCTATTCTGTTATCTGTTTTTTTTTTGCATTTATTCACATTATTAATTACGGCATCCTTGTTGGGACACTCTTTACTTAATCTTGTAGCGTCCTGGGACAAAATACGGTCCCCAGTTCTTAGTAACACCCCACTAGTCAGTCTATTATTCTAGCCAGTACTACCTATCAGTTAATAACAGTGAAATCAGTCCACCAGCTTTCCATTCACTTAGCTGTCTCTGACATCGTGAAGAGTAAGCCTTGGATTTTTTTTCTTCGCAGTCCCTCTACAAGTATATTACGGTAGCTAGTTGGCATGTGGCTGCACGTGGAATGCATTCGGTACACACGAGGTTAATAAATGCGAATGTTAACATCCGCCTCCACATGACGGGGAATCCTTCATGCAGACGCCGCCAGCCAGTTTTTAAGGCATGAGCTTATATATGCAGATTACCCCGACGGACAATGGAATGCTCGCATTATAGCCCCCCCTGCCTCTCTATGTGACCCGGACAGCCTTTCCATGTCCTAAATCCGACAAACAAAATCCCATCAAGCAAATTAAAGCCTCTGTAGTGTACTTATCACCGGCAGCCAGGGAATGCGGCACAAAGTTCAATGCTGGAGGGAGGAGGTCAGCTCCCTGCCGTGACCCGTGCAACACACAAGTACTGCAGGTTTCATCACTTCAGTGTCTAGAAGCTCTCGACAACGAAATACGAGCACGAGCTTTTTGGAGGATATTTCAGACTACTAGGGATTCTAGCCAAGAGCTCTCGCCTGCCTGCAAATCAGGAAAAGGTTTCAGAGCAACATGGCGAGGCTTCGATAGAATTTTACAGAAAAGTTGCTTAGAAGATCAACAAGCAAAGCTGTTCTTGTTACTTTAATCTCAGGGACTATAAGTACTTGACGCTGCATGAAATAACAAGGAAATACACTTTCTAGAGTTACAGAAAAAGTGTTGTGTGTGTAATTATTTGTCTGTCCGTCCGTCTCTGTACAGCATTTTCTCGTCAACTATGGAAAGTATTTAATTGGAATTGCATATCTGAGAAAAATGTAAGTTCACTCTTAGCTGAGAGACTACAACGTGTTCATAATGTGTGCATACGATTCATCTGCAATACTCGTAAATTTGACCATATAACACCTTCCCTCCAGTTACTTTCATGGGTGCGTATGAAGGAACGAAGAACAATACATTCACTGTCTCTTCTGTTTAGAATCATGCATACTTCTACTCCGAATTATCTGTTATCGCGCTTTCAATTTCTTACAACTCTTCGAAACCGACATCAAGCACTTCTTTCTATCCCTCATCATAGAACGTCTTTATACTCATCTTCCTATACTGTAGAAATACTTCGTCTTTGGAATTCGTTACCAAATGACGTCAGGGACTGCCGGACTTTATCACAATTCAAAATTAAATTGGAAAATTTTGTCTTAATTCATGTTTTTTAGGTATTGGTAGAAGTATTGATTTGTTTTTTTTTTTCTTTTTCTTTTTTAATCTAGATTAAAATTGAAAGTTTCTTGTTTATGTTAGTTAATTAGTTAGGATACAATTAATTATGATACTTAATTACCCATTTAAAGTTTGTGAGACTGCAACCTGTATATATTTTTGTGTGGCTTTACTTAGTTTATAGTGTTTTCTCTCTCTCTCTCTCTCTCTCTCTCTCTCTCTCTCTTTATTTCTTGTATAGATTTACTTTGTATATAGTGTATTTTTTCTGTTTATTTCTATTATTGTATTTGTATTCCTGGTGTTGGCCTGATGGCCTTAACTACACCAGAATAAATAAATAAATAAATAAATAAATAAATAAATAAATAAATAAATAAATAAATAAATAAATAAATAAATAAATAAATAAATAATATCGACTAATCGATAATAACGTACAATATTAGAAAGAATTGATGGCGCGACCCTTGGTGTTGAAAATGATTTTTTAATTGTATTCTCGTAGTTTAGAAACAAAAGGTATGAATTCTTTAAGACTGTTTGAACCAAAATGCAACACTGCTACAGTATTTTATCACAGTAGTAATTTAGGTCCTAGAATATATAACAAATTTTTATTTAAATATCCTGATCTTATCAATTCTAATAGTTCTAGTATTAAATTAAAAAAAGCTATGTATGGAATTTATAAATAATGAAGAATTGTAAATTTAAATGTATATATTCTTATTGTGTAGTAGACATAAAGCAAATTATATTATATACTTCATAATTTTAATTCAGGAATCCGCCCCTGAGCACGAGTTCTACTCTTTCAGTGGTGAGCTAAAGTTTTATCGGTTTATATTATATTTTATGTTACAATTATTAGCAAAATAAATACATAAAATAAAAATAAATAAATACTATAATATGCTCATTACATGTGACGCAACAGTATCTTATGATATACATTGAAGTAGTGACTTTCATTATGTTATTGCAACTATCCATTTCCAACTCAGCATTTGCGATATTGATAAATATCGTACGCGCAACAACCCGCAAGCCTTGAGAGCACCGATCCAAAATGGCAGGGGCGAGTTTTGAAAGTGACATTGATCGAATCACTCAAATAAACATTAACCCAACTTCAAACATTCCACTGGGGGCCATTCCCGAGATAAATTTCATAAACTGTACAATCAACAACATGTATTTAAAATAGAATAAATTCTGTTCATGTTAATTTTAATATCCGAATAAATTGAATTCATTTTCTGTGTTTTAATGTGTGTTGATTTGAGGTTAAAATGTCCATACCAAGCCCTGCAAGAATTCATTAAATACGGCGTACACGCCTGCCATCTGCTGCACTACTCGGGAACACGCTGAAAAGACACTCATCACACTCGTGCCATCTGTTGCAATAGTCGAGAACACGCAGAAAATACACGTATGTTCACCATTTCATTTTCACTAAAGGAACGAGGTAACATATTTGTAAAAGCTCAAAACTCAGACATTTAAATATGATCGAACAAAGCAGTCGTATGTATCTTGCCCATAATGATATGGAGGAGAATGGAGCGTGTGAAATGGACAGTATAACAAATGAAAGTGTGCTAGAAAGAGTGTTTGAAGATAGAATGATGCTGAAACTGATCAGGAAGAGAAAAAGGTATTTGTTGGGTCATTGGTTGAGAAAACACTGCCTACTTAAAGATGCACTGGAAGGAATGGTAAACGGAAGAAAAGTTGAGGGGAGAAGAAGATATCAGATGCTAAACAACATTCAGATATATGGATCGTATGCGAAGATGAAGAGGAAGGCGGAAAGGGGAAGATTGGGGAATGCTGGATTCGCAGTGAAGGACCTGGCCTTGGGCAGAAAACTACGAATTAAGAATAATTGTGAATTTATTCTTTCTTCGAATTTTATTTACTATATTTATTTTTGTATAGCGGGAATAGAAGCTCTTCCTGGCTTAACATAACATCAGGTATACCACAGGGGTCGGTACTCGGACCATTGTTGTTCACAATATATGTCAATGATATTACATCTCTTGTAAGGCATTGTAACTGTCACTTGTATTCTGACGACCTTCAATGCTACATCTCTTCCCGCTTAGACCGAGTAAATGACGCTATAGATAAATTGAACGAAGACATTGACTCGATTGTGATATGGACAAAGAAATTCCATATTAATATCAATCCTGGAAAGACACAAGCAATTATATTAGGACACAAACGGCAAACCGACGCACAGTGGGGCCAAACAGCGTTATTCTTGGCAAAAAAACAAAAAACGAATCTTACAAAAGTAGCAATATTTTATATTCTAACGATAGATAAATCCCTGAATTATACGTTTTTGATAGTGACAAGGTCACTGGGGTGCAGCTGACGTCACGGCGAATGTCAGAACCTGAGCCTAGCTGAGTCAGTGAGAGGGAAGCTTGTGCACGGGAAGTAGTTAAATGCGTCATATTGTCGTGTGCTGGTGGAACTACGAAGTGTGGCTTAACATGATGTCTTTACCATCAGGTAAGAAAATTTTAATGCAATTACATATAGGTTTTGTGGATTTTGTAGTGGTTTATGGGACGATAAAGAAATGAACCGAAAATGTGAAAAAGGGGTAAATTTTTTTTAAGGTTTTAGTGTATATCAGGGCATATCATGTTCTGCATCTTGACATTTATGTTTATTTCACACATTATACTTGCCGTAAATGGAAACAAACCCTGCTCATATTTGCTCATTTTGGAACAGCGGCGGTTAAAAAATTGACAGCTTCTAAAAATTAGATAGCCAAGTACGCTTGACCTAAACATCCAAAGCATGCGTATACATTTTCTTCTTTGCAGGATCGGGTTGCAACGATGGTGTTTTTATAACTAGAAGAGAACTTTATGATACAGGACGTGTAAAATTACAGGAGCAAGTTACGGTTATGAAAGACTTCGTCCAGATGAAGACAAAATGGCTCTCTACAAGCAAATTTCATTTTTCGTGTCCGATTTTAAGAAGAGATGGCAGCAAGCTCGTAGGATAGAAGAAATATTTTTAGAGAAGAACAAGGACTGGTTAGACTCATCAGTGAGTGAGGTTATCCGTCCTTCACGTACGCATTAGGTTCTTTGAGTGTTTGCTCCATCTTGCATATAAACTTCCCCTTGAGAAATGGCAAGCTCGGGGCATCGAGTAGAAGAATGTTGTCTCGAACACAAAGAAAACCATTCAAGATAGATTTAAAAAAGATATGGGATTGCTAGCAGACAAGCCAAAACCAGGCTTCGGCAATACAAATGATGGGAATACATTAAGGTGATTTTTTGAGAATCCGGCATTATCTGCAAGCATCACTGGTGTTGACATTGAAATCATCAGAAGATTCAATATAATTTTGCAAGTGATCTCTTGTGGCCACGAAATAGATGTGGAAAAGTTTCGCAAGTATGCGTTCGAGACAGCCCAACTCTTTGTACGGAAATACTCATGGTACGTCATGCCTCCAACAATTCATAAAATTCTAATCCATGGTCCAGAAATTATCCGTCACGCTACAGTTCCCATTGGTCAACTAAGTGAGGAAGCCCAAGAAGCTAGAAACAAGGAATTTAAAAAGTACAGAGAAGGTTTCATCCGGAAGGTGTCCCGAACAAACACATATGAAGATGTCCTCAACGTGTTGTTGATATCCTCGGATCCGATTATTTTTTCTCTCAGGAAGATGCCGAAGAAGAAAGCCAAGCAGTTTGACAAGGAGGTGCTGGACATGCTGGATATTCGTTCTGCAGTGCACGACAGCAGCGACGACACTGACAGTGCAAACGAGGCTGAAGAGTCCCGATGTCAGCTTTTTGTAATTACTTCCTAATTTTTTGCTTTGTGATTTGAAATCGCACTTTTCGTTGATAGAATAGCTTTGCAAAAACCAAAAACTACTTTTCTTACTATGTAAATGACATTGAGACAATAAAATCTTTTTTGCCAAGAATAAGTGGGTTTGGCCCCACTGTGCGACGCTGTAAAACACCTCGACATTTCCCCCGTTAAAGTAAGTACAGTGCATATCCCTTTCAGTTCTTCGGTAAAAAATCTTGGCATTCACATGGATAATAATCTCAACTGGGACATGCAAATCACAGAAACCTGCAGAAAAGTATACTCTATTATCCATGTGCTAAAAAGTATAAATGTTCATCTTCCCTCTTGCTTAAAAAAGTCCCTTGTGCAGACACTTGTATTTCCCTATTTTGACTATGCTGACATTTTACTGACTAATCTTTCCAGCGACAACAAAACGAAACTTCAACGTGCTCATATTTGTGTGTACGTTTTGTAAGCAATGTTCGTAAATATGATCATATTACCCCATCCCTGGAAGCAATAGGTTGGCTTAAACTAGATAAGAAAAGAAATTTACATTCACTTCTCCTTCTCTTCGAAATCTTGAACTCTTCTATTCCTTCGTAACTGTCGTCTCGCTTCACTTACCTTTCTTCCCACCACAATCTGAACACACGCTCTCGCCATGAAACAATACTAACAATACCATCCCATCGCACCTCCTCATACTCATCCTCTTTCACAATAGCCCTGCCAAGACTCTGGAATTCGTTACCTGCTAGCATCAGGGACTGTCGAAATAAAATTGAATTGAAACGCAAACTTACTAGGCACTTGGTCAGTAATTGAGACTCGTTCAGACATGGTTTCTCGTAAATAGTTCTCTTAATCTATCACAAAATATTTCAATATCCAGTAATTTCATCACTACAGAATTTTGTTATTCTAGGTTTAATTTGTAATTCAGTAAATACAAAAATATTCTTTGTTCTTAACTTCTATGATAAAATGTCTAGCTTTCATTAATCAGGTAATCTTGTCGTACTTTAATTTTATTGTAATTGTAAATTTAATATTAATTGTAATTTTTATGTTCATATTAAAGTTGTAATCCCCTGGTAGATGGGCAGAGAAGGCCTGACGGCCTTATCTCTACCAGATTAAATAAATAAATACTACTACTAGATCATTGCTACATAATTTAATTAGAACCTTCGATACGTTATAACCAAGTTCAACAGTATTAAAAAAAATAATGTATAATGGTCCATGTTCCCCATTTACAAAGCATCTGAAATGACAAGCAGACATTCTGTTTTCGATCCCTGGACCCCAATTGCTATTGTTCTGTCCAGGACTACAATAATTAATGGATTTAAATAGAGTGCCTGCCTTGGCCGACATTAGTTTCCACTTGCGAGATGTATTGTGTTGTATCCGCAGTAGGGCTTGTCAGCAGTTTTGCTGACGGGGCAACCCTCGCAGCTTCTCGCCTCGACGACCAGCAGCAGCCGAACTGCTGACGCAAGGTCCGGAGCGACCCCAATAGCACCCAGATGCTATACAGCCCCGTTAACATTCCTGATTCCTGCCCTTACTGGCACCTTCTGATAATTGCACTGCGAAATTTACACACAGCACAAGAACGCCAACTTACAGTCGTGTAATTGTTATGAATTTATGGGAAAAGAGGATAACATTGATGTTTCCACTGAGTATTTTTACATGTTTATGCTATGTTAATTTTTTCATTCATCAGTGGTAATTCCCTTATTATTAAACTAGCCGTACCCGTGCGCTCCGCTGCACCCGTTAGAAATAAATATAAAATAATTACATAATTAAAATAGGACAGTTGGTCCAGGGAACATTCGTGTTTGATAGAAGGATAAATCGTTTAATATGTTACTTAATTTAAATTGTATTAAAAAATAAATAAAATGCGATCATTTGATCCAGTCATAAAAATTATTTTAGGAAATACAGAAAACGAATGCTTATTAAATGTTTTCTGTGCATAAGAAGCTATTTTAATCTTACCTGTCTTCGATTCACTCAGAAGTTACTGTAATAACATTGTAGCATTATGTCCATCTAGAGAAAGTACACTTTCCAATGGTGAAATAATAATTAATTATACAAATCGGTTAATTTAGCTTCCGACATTACTTCATACAAACACAGAAACATTCTCTGCAGTCTACCGTATGTTTCATAGATTTCGATTGTTGTTGTCCAAGGCCCCTTATAGACGAAGTCATTTGTCTTTTATTTCATTACCCCTCCTTAGATGCCATTGTTATTGTAATTTTGAAACTCATTTATCTCATTAAATATCAGTCCTATCAAAATGTTGCATGGAATAAAACTTATCGAAAATTATTTTTAAAGAAACTTTTGTTATGTAACATTTTTCATGAAAATTAATAATGAATGACAGAGATATTTCGATTTATTTAATTCGAGCCCCCTTACAACCTCCCTTTTAAATAAAATATTTTGAATGCCATGTAGCCTAAAATCTAAGTTACAACGAACTTAATTAATATTCCAATTTTCAAATAAATCGGTTCGGCCATTATCACGTGAAAAGGTAACAAACATCCAGACAGACAGACATACAAACAATAGTTTCAAAAAAGCGATTTTCGATTTCAGGGCGGTTAACTATTGTATATATGTTAGAACCAATTATTTTTGGAAAATCTGAAATTACCAGAAAAATATCGGCTACAGATTTATTATTAGTATAGATTGTATTTTAGTACACCCTATTATATCATTTTAATAATAATAATAATAATAATAATAATAATAATAATAATAATAATAATAATAATAATAATAATCAGTAGAACCCCGATTATCCGTCACCCTATTAACCGATTTTTGCATTATCCGTCTGTCTTTCTCTCGCATTTTTTTTTTTTTGGTGCAGAAATATTACTATACATTGTATTAGCACGTTATTTTTCTAGAGTGTTGTCACAAGACTTTATTACGCAGTATGGTGTACTGTCGAGTTATTGTATTGTATAACTTCTGTTTAAAAATTATTCTCAAAATAAATCTTGTTGTGCTAAGTATCGAAAAAAAAATGTAGGCCTAAAAATTGAGTGGTTTGTTGAAAGAGAAACTATGACTCATCTCTCATCAGAATACGAGATTGGAGTGTATAATGTATGTAAATCTACAACACGAGACCTCCATTATTCATATTTTTCCACAGACAGACACTTTCCCTTAAAAATCCGTCACTGATAACCAGACTTACCTAAATCAATAGACTTCTGATCCACTACCTAGCGTGTTAAATACAAGACCACGGAGGAATTCACGAAAAATTTTCATGTTACGGATTATCCGATTTTTTCGATTAACCGTTCAGCCCACCCCTTTAATTACGACGGATAACAGAGGTTCTGCTGTATTGCAAAATCACTAATCTGTTTGTAGCTTGGTGATTAATAGGGTCTGCACTTTGTCCCACGAGGCTGCAAAATTAAGTATTACTGGAGCTTTTAAGCAGACGATGAACGTCTATCTAGCAACCAAATTACTTGAGTGACGGCTCACGGGACTATTGTTTCATCAAGTAGGGCAAAAAGAAACATGAACCGCTTTAACAATTTACTTACTCACAAATGGCTTTTAAAGAACCCGCAGGTTCATTGCCGCCCTCACATAAGCCCGCCATCGGTCCCTATCTTGTGCAAGATTAATCCAGTCTCTATCATCATATCCCACCTCACTCAAATCCATTTTTATATTATCCTCCCATATACTGTACGTCTCGGCCTCCCCAAATTTTTTTTCCTTCGACCTCCCAACTAACACTCTACATGCATTTCTGGATCTGCCCATACGTGCTACATGGCCTACCCATCTCAAACGTCTGGATTTAATGTTCCTAATTATATCAGGTAAAGAATACAATGCGTGCAGTTCTGCGTTGTATAACTTTCTCCATTCTCCTGTAACTTCATCCCTCTTAGCCCCAAATATTTTCCTAAGCACTTTATTCTCAAACACTCTTAACCTCTGTTCCTCTCTCAAAGTGAGGGTCCAAGTTTCACAACCATACAGAACAACCGGTAATATAACTGTTTTATAAATTCTAACTTTCAGATTTTTTGACAGCAGAGTAGATGACAAAAGCTTCTCAACCGAATAATAACAGGCATTTCCCATATTTATTGTGCGTTTAATTTCTTCCCGAGTGTTATTTATATTGTTACTGTTGCTCCAAGGTATTTGAATTTTTCCACCTCTTCCAAGGATAAAGCTCCAATTTTTATATTTCCATTTCGTAAAAAATTCTGGTCACGAGACATAATCATATACTTAGTCTTTTCGGGGTTTACTTCCAAACCTATATCTTTACTTGCTTCAAGTAAAGCTACCGTGTTTTCCCTAATCGTTTGTGGATTATCTCCTAACATATCCGCATAGACAAGAAGTTGATGTAAACCGTTCAATTTCTAAACCCTCTCTACTTTAACAACTACACTAATATTTATAAATAAATTATTTACTCAAATTACACTAGAATACGCTATATCTACTATTTACATTATGATACATAATGTAGTTCTATAGTGATCAAACATTATTTACACTAGTGAGCTAATGTACAATGTTGTGTATTGTATTGCAAGGTATTTTGTTTCATAATAATATAGCTCACTCACTTTGTAAACTGTGTACAATAGCGTAATTAATGTTTGTTCAATGGCATGTGGTATGGTATGTTATGTAAATTAACGTATAGTATGATATATTTTATGGTGTGGGTATGCATGTAGAAGACTGGAAGAAGAATTAATCTATTAAAAAAATCTACCAACAAACATTTCACAGATAAATGTGTAATTATGTTACGTTATGTTATAATACACAAACACAAGAACATCGTAAATATAAATAGATATCTAACCACTTTAGATTAAACAACATTTATGATAAACCGCGTCTGTAATTTGAAGTGGTATTATTTACCCGTAAAAAATGCAGTATTTAGATGTCTATTGCTAGTCGTGAATTTATAAAACTTTTCTGGCCGTTGATCCCAATAGCATTTGGCCTTTGAAAGAGAAATATTTACATTAAGTATTTTTTTAAATTGGTAAGGGCTGTTTCAGTAGTTTTTACTCAAGATACACTAAACAAATCGAACTATGGACCTTCCGCGTAATAAGGCAGGAGAATCTCTTTTTCAATTCAATTCAATTCAATTCAATTCAATTCAATTCAATTCAATTCAATTTATTTGGCCATTAGACATACAGTTTTAGGCTTCGTAAGAATACATTGAAAAACATATAAATACATAAAAAAAACACTAATAAAAGAAACAGTAAAATTTAAGTAATACAATGAAAAACTTTTAAATTGAAGAAAACTATCTAAATTACAATTAAACTTATTTATTAAAATACAATTTCATACAAATTTGTGTTGAAAAACTCAGCAACAGAATGAAAAGGATTATTTAATAAGCAATTGTAAAATCTAGTTTTGAAGCTATTGATTGGTAATTTATAATATTGACTGGAGAGCTTATTATATAATTTCATCCCCATAATTAAAAAGTTTGTGTTGCTCTTGTGTAATCTGCAATATGGAATATTAATTTGTTCACTATTTCTAATTTCATGATCATGTATATTGGCCACTAATGAGTAATTGTCGATATTTTGTCGAGTGTAAAGTACTAGATCATATATATACAAATTTATGATTGTTAAAATCCGTGATTGTATGAAAAGTGGCCGACAATGTTCCAGATAGTTTGATTTACATAAAATTCTAATGGCTTTCTTTTGTAAAATCAACACGCTTCCAATTTTGGTTCCAATTCCCCAGAAAATTAGGGCATATCGAATTATCGACTGAAAGAAAGAAAAGTAGGCACATCTTAAATAATTTTGAGATACGCAAGTAGTTAATTTCTTTAACGAATATAAAACTCTTGATAGATTTGTGCATATGTATTCGATGTGCTTATCCCATGTTAAACTGGAGTCTATAAAAAGTCCTAGAAATTTTGTGTAGTTGAGTCTGTTGTCCTTATTTATTAGATAGTTTAGGCTGAAAATTAAGTTGATAGTTTTTTCTTGTTTAAGTAAGAAACCATTAGATTCAAACCATAAAGCCATCTGTGATAGAGTGTCGTTGTTGAGAGCAGAGGAAGAACATAGGAAAGTAGTGTCATCTGCATACATAATTGTTATTACTTTAATGAATTCTGTAACTGAAGCACCTGGCGGACGGAGAGGTTTATACTCCCTTTCAATATTTAGAAGGAAATTATCTTGCAGGATCTATTTGAAACTCCGTTTCCCTTACATTAAAAGCGATATGTCCCCTAAAATGTTGAAATCAACGTTATATGACGGCAGTGTAACAGTTTCAGGTCCATTCTTGGATTATGCAATAACAGATAGGATGTGAAGCTTTTGTGGAGCGACTTCAATAGAAACTCTGAGATTGGAATTGCTTTCTAGTCGGAGGAACACACACGATGTACCCGACTTCAATTAGGACTGCGTACAGTCGCGTCTTGCAGAAAGAAATTACTACTGAATCGGCTTGGTTCAACCATTTGCGTACAGTTCAGGAAGAATGAAAGCTAAATGTAGCTGCATTCAAAACAACTCACCCGTGAGTCGAGTTTCTATGTAAAGCCTTCACGGACGAAGATGTTTGAATTTCTATTCCTAGCCGTCAGTACATGTATACAGCACAGCCAGTAAGGTAAGAGTTCCAATTGCTGGCAGTTTTACACAAATGATCTTTTCAACTACCGGTATTATACTATGAGTCGCTCAGAAGACAAGTGGTGCAAGTTCACAGAAACTGTTAATGAGATATTCAGTGTTTTATAAAAAAAAAAACAGACGTAAAAATCAGTAGCACAATTTTTCATCCAATGTACATTTATTTATAAACACAAAAAACCTCTTTTACCTATACCGTAGGAATATAAACACCTGGAACAAAATTTATGGCTGAAATTAAATAATGAGAAACAAACCATGGACTTGCTTCACTTGTCCGCTGAAAATGTTGGAATATTTCACATGACAATATTGTCAGTGTACATTAAAATAATAATTTGCTTATAACTTTTACTTGTTACATAATTTTAACAATTCTATATCGGTATTAAATTGTACTGTATTGTATTTATTAACATTCCATGGTATTCATACATTGCTTACAGATAGAATGTGGAACAAGTCAAAAAACTTAATACTATTATAAAGTCTTAATTTATAGTCAAATTCTAGATGAAATCTATACAGACGAGATTTACAATATAGTCTACTAGCACAACACATAGTTTTAGTATCAATTTCCTGAAGTGTTATTGAATGCCATTAAATCACCTACAGAATAGAAGGCGTGAGAAATTAGGTACTTCTTTAATTTGAACCGAAATAATTTTATGTTTTGAGTTTCATTTTTTATATCGATAGGGAGATTATTGAAAATTTTTACTGCCATATAACGCACTCCTTTTTGACAGCACGATAGACTTGCCGATGGAGTATGAAAGTCGTTTTTTTTTTACGTGTATTTATACTAAGAACTGTTGAATTACTTACAAAGTTTTCACGATTACATACCAGGAAGATTATTAATGAAAAGATATACTGACAACCCATGGACATTATTTGTAGTTTTTTGAAAGTAGTTCTACACGATTCCCAAGATTTGGCACCTACTATTATTCTAATTACTCTTTTTTGTAATAGAAATATATTGTTACTATCTGTGGAATTTCCCCAGAATATTATTCCAAAACTCATTACCGAGTGGAAGTATGCAAAGTATATTGTTTTCAAGGTAATGATATTTACTATCTTTTGCATAGATCTAATAGCAAAACAAGCTGCATTTAGTTTGGGGGTAATTTCTTTAACAAGATTTTTCCAATTTAACACATTATCGATTTTTAAGCCAATAAATTTGGTTGTTGTTGTTTCTAATAGGGATCTATTGTTAATTACTGCGCTAGAATTTTGCGAGGTTGAATTTGGACAGGATTTAAATTGAATTATGTTAGTTTTATTACAATTTAATACCAATTTATTGACTGAGAACCAGTCACATATTTTGAAGAGAATTTCCTCTGTTGAAGATTGGAATGTATTGGAGTTATTGGCTGTATTTACTATACTTGTGTCATCTGCAAATAATATGGGATGACCTACATCTTTTATTAGAGGGGCAAGATCATTTATAAACACTAGAAATAATTATAATAACGTCCTGAAACAAGATATAATAAGTTTATATTCTATTCTGTTTTCATATAAGTTACTACTGCATGATGTTTTATTAATAATCATATTATAATCTGCAAACATAAGAACAACAGTTACATAAAACAGGAGTTACTTAAACAAAATGAAACACAGTTGTAACATTATCATGACGTAACTAATACATAAGTAATTAGTGAAGTTTTATAGTTTATAGTGGTAGAGCAAAGTATTTGAAGAATAAAATGTTTTTGAAGTGTTAGTGAAATCAGAATAGTATCAGTAAAATGTTCCACTGCAGTGAGTGAGTTGACAGCGAAATGACTGTAGTGCTGAAAGGTACTTGTGCATGTATGAACATACCATACATACACGTGGGTTTAGTTTTAGTTCGAACTTAGGGTTAAGATACAAATTAGATTTACTTATGTAAATATTATTTTAAGTGATCGTACTTCATTTAATTTAGGATGTTCCTTGTTAATATTATTATATCATTTTTATTATTATTTATAATTATTACTAATATTATTTATTATAATTTTTAGTATCAGTGTTACGGGATTGATGTTTGGAGCAAGAGGAACGATACCCAACTTCTCTTCTCAATTCTGTAAGACCCTAGGACTGCACAAATCTTTTCTGAATGAACTGGCCCTCCTCATATTAGAGAGTCAGTCAAACTTTTACGAAACCACCTATATGAACTCTAATTCATTGTACTGAAAAAACTAACGCAACATTATTATTTTTCTTTCTCTTATTAGCTTTCATTGCTTCTTCACTTATAACTTTTTTTATTCTGTAAACTACCATTGTTTGTTTGTTTATTTGTTTGTGTACTTGTTTACCTTTTTTTCTTACTCTGTTATCTTTCATCATTTATATTGTTTTGTATGCTTTGTCTAATGGCAGCCTCTAATTTGAGGAAGCACAATAAAATAAAATAAATTTTTATTATTATTATTATTATTATTATTACTATTATTATTATTATTACTATTATTATTATTATTATTATTATTACTACTACTACTACTATTATTATTTCTAGTATTTATTATTATTAATTGATTATTAATACCCATAGTGTTTATTATTAATTGTCATTATTGAGTGTAATTATTTACCACTGCCACCTAGTATTTCCCTATTTGCGGTGTGAATAAATAAATACATACATACATACATACATACATACATACATACATACATACATACATACATACATACACACACACATACATACATACAAACAATAGATTGTTACCTACTTACTATTATTTTAACAGCGAGGTAATTAGTGAATATTTTAAATGTCGTAGCCTATATGCAAGACGATATCGTCTTGATTACATAATCTATTGTAAGGTCATCAGGGGTGACAGTGTCTGTGAATCTAACATAAGTAACGTCAGCTTTCGTATTCTTACTAAAGAATTTAGAGTTCACAAAATTTCCTATACTAGAAATTATAAATCTCTTTCTCCGATCTCTAGATGTATAAAAATACCAATATGCCTGGTTGTAATTTCGATCCATTTAATTTATAGTAGTGAATAATTGATTTGTGTCATATAATGTGTAAATTTTGGCATTTATGTTCTTATGTTTCTTTATTAATTCAACTATATGTCAGTTAATATTAGAGGTTGTTTTTAATTCACATTAATAATCTTCATTTTTATCATTGCTGCATCTTAATTTATTTATTTTGTTCCTTCATTCCGCAATCAGCACTTAATAAATTATTTGGTAAGCCTAAATTCAGACTCTTTAACACGTTACACATTTTGAAAACAATTTCCGTACTTCTCACTGGACATAAGAGATCAAATTTTTCTCTGAATTCATTATTTATAAGAACAGCTGCTTTTAACACCCTCGCAATGATTTCACTACACACTAGTTTATGTATTAGTAGAATCTATTTAACAACAATTTCAACAGTGCAGGATATTCAAAGTCAAGATTCATCGTGATCTACAATGATAGACTATTTTTGGTTTTATTTAAAGTTATATTACAGGTATAATTTCTTTGGTCGGCGGGAAAAGGGACGTAAGTAAAAAAGTCGATTTTTCTATTGTACCTAATGACATAAGTCTAATATTTTTTTCTAAATTTAGTTAATTAGTTAGGATATTATTAATTATGATACTTAATCACTCATTTAAAGTTTGTGTGACTGCAACCTGTGTATATTTTTGTGTGGCTTCACTTTGTTTATAGTGTTTTTTTCTCTCTCTTTATTTCTTGTGTAGTTTTATTTTGTATATAGTGTATTTTTTCTGTTTATTTCTATTATTGTATTTGTATTCCTGGTGTTGTGGAAGAGAAGGCCTGATGGCCTTAACTACACCAGAATAAATAAATAAATAAATAAATAAATAAATAAATAAATAAATAAATAAATAAATAAATAATAAATTTTCTTGTACATTAAATTGAAAAGGGTCTTACTTTAACATACATGAATTTCATTATTATACTTATATTCAGCTAAGAGTAAATTAAAAAGAAATTCTCTCCTGAAAAATTATTATTTTTTGACTTACGTGCTTTTTCCCGCCGACCAACTATTTATTAATTCGCTAATAACACTAATAAATACGAAATGTGTAAAGCAAGACTTCTTTCTTATTCGACTCCACCGCGCTGGTGCCGCTACCTTATTGTACGCAAACTTCGCACATGCTAATTTCTGGTATCGATCATATTCCCGCATGTAGCTATTACCTACGAAAACCCACGCATGAAAAGCAAAACCATTGCCAAAATCACTTCCAGTTCTTTTAAACAAAAAAAAAAAGAAAAAAATCTAAAGAATATATTGGCGAAACTTTGAGTAAAGTATACACAAGAGACGAAATACCATGTAAAGGGTTCACAAGCCTGCAGAGTTTATTTTAGAAAAGGGTTGAGAAGTTTCCGGTTGAGGGAAGAAGAAAGCATTTCAGTAGCTTTGCGGCAACATCCCGCCAGATCGCACTGCTGTATGGAAGGCTTCATACAGCATTCCAAAAACCTACCCCCCCCCCACCAGCCAAAGCGCATCGCATATAAAACTTGAAGGATCCTCATCTCACACGTAACCATTCATCCCTTGAAAAGAGGAGAGGAAATCTTTTTTGAGGAGGTTGCAAAGGAACTGCAAGTCTCAGTTCTCCTTCCGTAGCAGTTCGAGAAAGGTCGAACAGTAGAAAATCGAAAAGCAAATCGAAGTTTTCGTTTCCCATTTCATCGTCAGTTTTTTATTATTATTTCTGTCTTCCCTTTCGAAATGACTGTCTGTCTTGTAATAGCGCGAAAATGTGGGTCATTTTCCTTGAGATCAAGTCGCTACTTCTGAAATCCTCTCGTGGTTCTATTTGTTATTGACTCCGCCTTATATAAACTCCCAGGTTTCTTTCCTTGATGGCTTGCTGACATGTCAATGCTCGGAGAGCTTTGATGGAGTTACTTGCCGGTGACACGTCGTGTGGAAACTGTTGAGGCGAGTGCAAGCAGTAGCACTCTACAGGAAAATTGCAGAACTTACGTGAAGTCCACTCCGACGCTTTCGTCATTGTTTTAGGGAATCCGATGTACATAAAATTATATCTAGAATTCCCTATCTTTAATTTCACTTCCCCATATACGAAGTGTAGAGAAAGTATGCAAACATGTAAATTGTCTTCAAAAATCTTACTTACTTACTTGCTGGCTTTTAAGGAACCCGGAGGTTCATTGCCGCCCTCACATAATAACAATAATAATAATAATAATAATAATAATAATAATAATAATAATAATAATAATAATAATGATTTATTTTAGCTGGCAGAGTTAAGGCCGTAAGGCCTTCTCTTCCACTCAACCATCAAAAAGTGTATATACATATGCATGAACTTACAAAGAATTCAACAATTTGATTAAGGGAGAGTTACATGTATACAAGAGTTATTTACGAATTAAACAACAAAATACTATGAACTATTAATTAAACACTGAAATAAACTGTGTAGCAGAATTAAGCTAAAATACATAGAATGTTAATATATTTCAAATAATATTAGATAATAGAAAGAGATTATTATGAGACAATTTTGAAAATACAGCACTATCAGGATGATGTCTAAAGAATGAAGTAACAATGTAGTCAGTGATAGTTTAAATCAGTAAGATTGGAGTGAAATGCTAATAAGGTTATCTTTTAAGCTGTTCTTAAAGGTGTTTGTTGTCTTGCAGCCCCTAACACTTTGTGACAAGGAATTCCATTGACGCGAGGTGGATACTGTAAAAGATGATGAATAACAAGATGTTCTATGAAGAGGTATACTTAGCGTGCCACAGATAAGTGATCTGGTATTTACGTCGTGGTTAGAGTATAGATAAGAGAAACGAGACGAAAGGTAATTCACATAAGCCCGCCATTGGTCCCTATCCTGAGCAAGATTAATCCATTCTCTATCATCATATCCCACCTCCCTCAAATCCATTTTAATATTATCTTCCCATCTATGTCTCGGCCTCCCTAAAGGTCTTTTTCCCTCCGGCCTCCCAACTAACACTCTATATGCATTTCTGGATTCGCCCATACGTGCTACATGACCTGCCCATCTCAAACGTCTGGATTTAATGTTCCTAATTATGTCAGGTGAAGAATACAATGCGTGCAGTTCTGTGTTGTGTAACTTTCTCCATTCTCCTGTAACTTCATCCCTCTTAGCCCCAAATATTTTCCTAAGCACGTTATTCTCTAACACCCTTAATCTCTGTTCCTCTCTCAAAGTGAGAGTCCAAGTTTCACAACCATACAGAACAACAGGTAATATAACGGAAGGGTACAGGGGAATAACGATCAAGGTCCATTTTAGAAAGTTTCGAGAAAAACGAATTTTAAAGTTTAAGCACTTAACACTTTGTTATGTGTGTATTTAATAGAAATTGACGTAGTGGAATGTCAAGAACGATGATTTCTTATTGCTAGCTAGACCACATGATAGTACTTCCTTTCCACTATAAGATAGCATTATTAACTGAATTTCGATTTTTGATGGACCTTGATCGTTTTTCCCGTGTACCCTTCATACTGTTTCATAAATTCTAACTTTCAGATTTTTTGACAGCAGACTAGATGACAAAAGCTTCTCAACCGAATAATAACACGCATTTCCCATATTTATTCTGCGTTTAATTTCCTCCCGAGTGTCATTTATATTCGTTACTGTTGCTCCAAGATATTTGAATTTTTCCACCTCTTCGAAGGATAAATCTCCAATTTTTATATTTCTATTTCGTACAATATTCTGGTCACGAGACATAATCATATACTTTGCCTTTTCGGGACTTACTTCAAACGTATCGCTGTACTTGCTTCAAGTAAAATTTCCGTGTTTTCCCTAATCGTTTGTGGAATTTCTTCTAACATATTCACGTCATCCGCATAAACAAGAAGAAGATGTAACCTGTTCAAATTTGTAACAAGCCTACTTTAACAATTTGTGAAATACTAACAGTCTACATGGCTGAGAAGTTTGACGGAAATCAAGAAGAATACCGTACTGTTCTCTAATTACTGTCAAACAAAATCCATGATAACACTACAATTAAATTTTTCTGCAGAACATAAGAAAGGGATTACTTTAGTAGAAATAATCCCGGCTCAGACATGTTAACAATGCCAAGACACAGCGCTTGTCCAGGGAGATGTGGTTCAAGGGTAGAGGCGCGTTACTTCCAGCAGACATAGTCCCCGTCAAGTCGGAGAAGCGGGAACAATAAGGAGTGCGCTCTCATTTCAATAGAGCCCCGTCTGTCAGCCTGCCTGCATGTTATTTCCTCGTCTCTACGGATTACTTCCTCCCCAATAAACAAATCGGAACACAGTATTATTCCGCGCAGTAATTGTTAGTTCAGCATCACTTTCAAATATTAACGTCTTCATGCGTTAACATAAAGTTTCCAGAGAAGGGTAAGGACGAAATACGAGGGAAGGGCAGCCGTAACAAGGGACACATCCCGTCAAAATTGCTATAACTACGTTCCGAAGTTTCGTCGATAATGGCTCACAGATGATGCGCAGAAAGAAACTTCTGAATCCTCCTCCAAAAAATGTCTTCTGGATAAACTACGTGACAAATGAAGCGGGAGTTCATTTCTAAAAAAGACGACTTCATACTGACAAGCAAGAAAAATATTTTTTTTATTTATTTATGAACTTAATTATTTATTTACTTACTTAAATATTTATTTATTTATTTACTTATTTAGTTATTTACTTACATATTTACTTATTTATTTGTTTACATTTCATTTACTTAATTATTTATTTCTTTACTAATTTATATATTTACCTACTTATTTATTTATGTAATTATTTATCTCCTTATTTACTTATACATTTATATATTTACCTATTTATTTATTTATTTATTTTAATTACTTATTTATTTAATTATTTGTTTACTTATTTATTTATATACTTATTTATTTAGTTACTGTTTATTTAACTATTTATTTATTTAGTTATTTACCGACTTATTTATTTACTCATTTATTTACATATTTATTTATTAGTTATTTATTTATTTATTAGTTATTTATTTATTTATTTATTTACCTACTTATTGATTTATTTACCTATTTATTTATTTACTCATTTATTTACTACTTATTTATTTATTTACCTATTTATTTATTTACTCATTTATTTATTTACTTATTTATTTATTTACTAATTTATTTATTTATCTACTTATTGATTTATTTACCTATTTATTTATTTTAGTCACTTATTTACTTATTTGTTTATTTACTTATTTATATATCTATTTATTTATTTATTTACCTATTTATTTATTTATTTATTTACCTACTTATTTATTTATTTACCTATTTACCCACTTATTTATTTATTTACCTATTTATGTATTTATTTATTTACCTACTTATTTATTTATTTACCTATTTATTTATTTATTTACTCATTTATTTGTCTACTTATTTATTTATTTACTTATTTATTTATTTACCTACTTATTTATTTACCTATTTACCCACTTATTTACTTATTAGCTATTTACCCACTTATTTATTTATTTATTTACCTATTTATTTATTTACCTATTTAGTTCCTTACTCGTATAGTTATTTATGTGCAGTGCGTTGCAATGTTCAATGACTATGACCTCCGGTGACTTTTATATTATGCTTTGTACAATTAATTTATCAACAGTAATCTCACTAGACGTTTTGATTTATCTAGAGAAAATCAAAACTCGAGTGGGATTTAATTGACTATTACACGATTAGAAGAAAGTATATAAAAATTAGAAGTAACGAAGTACTCCAATACAATAAAATATTAATTGACTTACGAAAATACAACTGTCTTCAAATGTATTATTGTACCATCTCAGCATTACAAATATTACGCTAAATGTATGCTAGATGGCAGTAGTGTCTTTATACAGACACTGTAATGATTACTATTCAATAAATCTTAATATTAAACAATCTCTGATACGTGACTATCCATAATATCATATAGCAGAAGTTCTTTTTATCCTCTCAGAGCAGAAGCTATAACATAACCTAACTAATATACACAAGTGTTAGAAAAGTTTTAATTAACGACGATGACATAAAAAATAAACATGAATAATTTTAAAAGGAATAATTATTGAATGTACAATTTTCAAATTTGAATGTGGTTGGTGGTTCAATTGATGTTATATTGGACGTATGCGTAATAGAAGTGGAACTCGTTGATTTAGGCCTACATGGTGTATTCAACTTATTCAGAATTTGCGAATGAATAATTTTAAAAGGAATAATTATTGAATGTACAATTTTCAAATTTGAATGTGGTTGGTGGTTCAATTGATGTTATATTGGACGTGTGCGTAATAGAAGTGGAATTCGTTGATTTAGGCCTACATGGTGTATTCAACTTATTCAGGATTTCCGGATGGTGCTCTTCATTTATTTGTAAATCGGATTTCAGAAGATGCAGAGGTATGATCAGTGATTTTTATTAATTCTTGTTCTTGAATGCCAATGCGAGTCATATTTGAAACTGCTGTGCATCGACTGGAGTGGTTTGTAATTTTATATATATATTTTTGACGTCCAGACCAGCGCAGTTTCAAATGTTGGCAAACAAAGAAACAAATGCTAGGGACGCGATAAAATTAAACAAATGCTAGGGACGCGATAAAATTGTGCGATAAGCAGCCATGATTGGTTGAAATACGTCCTTTCGTACCGTTTTATTGGTCAATAGTAGTATGACGTAGTAAGAGTGTAATAGTCATAATAAATATAATACATACTTTTAAAATGTACAAATGTTAGTCAGGTATGAAAAATTTAACTGAAACAAGCTATACTTCGTTCAATAATATCTGGCAGGGGAAGTAAACAATGCCGGCAGAAGAAGAGAAAAGTATAATTGCTATTCCACCAATGGCAAGCAGAGGTCTCATTTCCACGCTTGTCTTGAAGTTGGGCGGGGGTAGAACGCTTCAGACTGCCCAACTTCAAGACAAGCATGGAATGGGACCTCTGCTATTGGTTGAATAGCAATATTATATTTCCCTCCTCCTCTGCCGGCAATGTTCACATCTCCTGTCAGACATTATGGAACGAAGTATAGTTGTAAGTACTGTATTTAAGAAAGTTTCCAGAAGGCGGTGGTTGTGAGTTTTTGTGGTTTCCATAGTAACAATATTTCAAGGTTATTTAATAACTGAAATATTTTGTAATTTTGTTGCTAATTTCGTTTGATTTTTTAAAATATAATTAGTAGTAATAATGAAGATGGATTTATAGCTAAGACTCCTGTGTAAATTAGAGAGCAAGCAAACGCTCTAACAATGTAATTAAAACAATTGACATTAGTAAGTTAAGAGTTAATAAATATACATTGAAAGAGTCAATTTGCAAGTTTCACATGTTACTAAGGTAACACTTTGTTGTCCAAATTTTTCTTTTCTTTTTTTTATACTATAAGAATTCACGATGATTGTTGATACAACTTAAAAGAAGTCTATTTCTTTTTAGAAACGAAATAAGGTCCGATATCTTATTCTTTGCGATGCCGGTTTGTTTCTTCCATCTCCTTTATAGCACACGTGTTTTGTGACACCCTATACATAATCCCAGCAGCGTTATAAACAGTGGAACTGCACTGCATCATTCCATTCTTCCAACTATTCCAATTTCAAAACTTTTATGATATGGCAAAGTAAACCCCCCATTCTTCATAATGTTATATAATCCTGATTGAATACAATTAGGTCATGTGGCGGCGTGGACTTCCGAAGGGGTTGGGGGGAGGGAGGGTGGGTTGGGTTGGAGATTTGCATGATTCCACTCCGCTTCCAGGGAACGATGACCGGCCTCCGGGATGGAGGGGGGGACGAACTTCTGTATACTTTACATAATCTCCCAGATATGCAACATGAATAGGTGTTCTGGTTCTCTAGATGGAAACTTAGGAGATGATATCGCATGGTAGTACCTGAGATGTCGACCCCATTCCTCGCAAGAAACGTATTAGTGATTATAAACCCCAATATATTCTTACAATAATTTACAATGAAAAGAATATACCATGTTTATAACATTTCAATTTATGTAGGCCTATTCGAAGTCTCAGTTAAAATTATCCTGTGTTTTCAAAATATTAGTACATTTCTGTCTACAAATATCTCAATATCAAATGAGAAAAATACATGACAAAGTTAATTACAAATTTAAATTTTTTTTCAAACGCAGAACTTATTGACCGTTAATAGAATATTCAATTTCATATTTTCTGGAATAAGACATTTTTTCCCTTGATTTTGTCCTTCAATTTAAGACTGGTTCACAATAAACCGGGAACGGAAACGGCAACGAGAACGGAAAGAATGTTAAAATAAGTGTATTTAAATGTGAGCGTTCACAATAGTTAAGGCTGGTTCACAATAAACCGGGAACGAGAACTAGAGTGAAAACGAGAAGCAGAGAACGTGAATATGAAAATTTTAGATTCACAATGAACCGAGAACGTAGACGACTATGCATATCGATATGCATGTCAATAACGATATGTAAAGTCGATATTACGCATTCTGATGTTATTTGTGTATAATTGACCAACGGCGTTCGCTCATGAGTACAAGGCAGCCAACATAAACATAGGTTAACCAACTTCAAAATTTCAACGGTACTATAAATATGCCCATGCATCTTTATTATCACAACCTATTTTAAGTCTACCATAACGTAAAATAACTAGAGAAGAAACATTTGTAATAGAACAAAAATGAACACAACAGTAGTTATTGAATTGAAGCACGAATATGTAGTGTGTAATACAACCAATACAGTAATAAAATATGATTCACTTACGATCGGTGTTCAAAGATGCAGCTATTCTCCTTCATTTTCTCATCTCTATAAGAGGCGCGCCGCTTATCGTAAACGTGAGGATTTTCCTCAACACTCAACATAAGAATCTCATCAAATAAAACTTGCTCCATGATGCACAGCACAGAACAAAATAATGCATAGGTTATGTCACGGTCTTCTTGCTACAAAATATACGACGACAAAATAGCTTTTAGATGGCAATAGAATGAATCTAGTGGGCTGTGATCGGAAACGTGAACGCCAAAGCTGAAACTTGGCCAACTCTCCGTTCCCGACCCCGGGCTCCGGCAAGCTTTTCGTTAATTGTGAATGCTCACATTTAAATGTACACATTTTAACAATTTTACCATTTTCGTTTTCGTTCCGATTCTCGTTTCCGGTTTATTGTGAACCAGCCTTTAATTGTGAATCCTCACATTTAAATACATTTATTTTAACAATATTTCCGTTCTCGTTCTCGTTGCCGTTTCTGTTCCCGGTTTATTACGAACCAGCCTTTATTATCGATATACAGAGAAAGAGCCTTAACCTGGACACGTATGGTTCAATAAAAATTTGTCCAACCTAACGAGGTGTACAAGGAGAGAAGTAAAAAATTTTTATCATGCAATGGAAAGGAAATTACTGAACATAATGTTAAGGAACTACAGTATTCAAACGCTTTGTCACTAATTAGTTCTTCATTAATAGTTTTCGAACTCTTTTCCTTTCCCTATTGCAATTTTGTTCCCATGCATTTAATATTGAGGTCGTACTGTTCCTAATGTTTGAAGCTGTTTACTTAGAAATATTGCAGTTTTCCTACAGCTAATAACGCAAACAGTCGATAACTTCTTCCTTCCGTTCAATGGTTAATTCCACCAACTTAAGGTTACTCATATTGAGGCACTATTCAAACTGCACAAAGTGACTCTCACAGATAAAACCTCAACATAGACTGATTTCTACACTGCAGGTCTGCTGCAATAATTTCACATCATAAAGTTTACTGTTATGAAAAATAATGATCCCTTACTCCATACTCAAATTTAGCCACAATACAATTACAAAAAGGAAAAAGTGGATAGTTTCAGGAATGTAGAAAGAGGTTCACAGTTGCTGTACTGTACAAGGAAAATCCCCTGTCATTACACTGTGCTAATGGTTCTTTAAAAAAACAAAGGTTCAATGAAACTCAACTCTATACAGGTAGCAGAAATACACAATAGTATATTATTATTAATTGTAATTATTGTGTATAATTGTATTGTGTATTCTTATTGTATTGTCTATCTAATTGTATTGTGTGTTGTATAATTGTATTGTGTATTCTTATTGTATTGTGTATATAATTGTATTGCCTATCCAATTGTATTGTGTATTGTATAATTGTATTGTGTATTCTTATTGTATTGTATATATAACTGTATTGTCTATCTAATGTATTGTGTATTGTATAATTGTATTGTGTATTCTTATTGTATTGTGTATATAATTGTATTGTCTATCCAATTGTATTGTGTATTGCATAATTGTATTGTGTATTCTTATTGTATTGTGTATATAATTGTATTGTCTATCCAATTGTATTGTGTATTGCATAATTGTATTGTGTATTCTTATTGTATTGTGTATATAATTGTATTGTCTATCCAATTGTATTGTGTATTGCAAAATTGTATTGTGTATTCTTATTGTATTGTGTATATAATTGTATTGTCTATCCAATTGTATTGTGTATTGTATAATTGTATTGTGTATTCTTATTGTATTGTGTATATAATTGTATTGTCTATCCAATTGTATTGTGTATTGCATAATTGTATTGTGTATTCTTATTGTATTGTGTATATAATTGTATTGTCTATCTAATTGTATTGTGTATTGTATAATTTTATTGTGTATTCTTATTGTATTGTGTATATAATTGTATTGTCTATCCAATTGTATTGTGTATTGTATAATTGCATTGTGTATTCTTATTGTATTGTGTATATAATTGTATTGTCTATCTAATTGTATTGTGTATTGTATAATTGTATTGTGTATTCTTATTGTATTGTATATATAATTGTATTGTCTATCCAATTGTATTGTGTATTGTATAATTGTATTGTGCATTCTTATTGTATTGTGTATATAATTGTATTGTCTATCTAATTGTATTGTGTATTATATAATTTTATTGTGTATTCTTATTGTATTGTATATATAATTGTATTGTCTATCTAATTGTATTGTGTATTGTATAATTGTATTGTGTATTGTAATTGAAGAGTCCACTGCAAGAATGATGGATGTCACTTTCTTGTCGAAAATGAACCAAGACTGTCAATGCATAGCTTAAGACATATAGAATGTACATAGAGAGTTATATGGCATTAACACTGATAGTCATTGTCCAGTAATGATCGGAAAATCACAATTAAGCTTTGAGCGCTAAGCATTTCAAACTTTCAATTGCTTCTCCTGCAAAATGTATTCCAAATGACATCCATCATTCTTGCAGTGAACTCTTCAATTTTATTGTGTATTGTTAATATTGTATATATCACTGCCACCGGGTGCTTGCCCACTTGCAGTGTAAATAAACACACACACACATAGAACATGAGAATCGTCCAAGATAGAACTATAAGGAGGAGCGTCCAACATAGAGGATATAGTGGACATGTAAAAGCATAGAAATTTGTTAGGTTTCAAGAAAATATGTGCAATAATTTTATTGGGTTATTTTACGACGCTCTATCAACATCTCTGGCTAGCGTCTGAATGAAATGAAGGTGATAATGCCTATGAAATGAGTCCTGGGTCCAGCACCGAAAGTTACTCAGCATTTGCTCGTATTGTGTTGAGGGAAAACCTCGGAAAAACCTCAAGCAGGTAAATTGCCCCAACCGGGATTCGAACCCGGGCCACCTGGTTTCGCGGCCAGACGTGCTGACCGTTACTCCAAAGGTGTGGACTATGTGTAATATAATCAGATGTCTAACATACAGGGGTGTCCAAATAGAGATATTTCACTGTACTAAATTTGTGATTTTTTGTTAATATTGATTTATTATAAGCCACATCTTTCTTTTATGTTTCCTTTTTTTTTTTTTTGCATATTTATATTTCATAACAGCCGTTTATGCAAATCATTATCAACAATTATAAGTTGAATTGTTAATTTATGTTTATACGAAGAAGGTCCTGTGATGGGCATCTTACTTACTTACTTACAAATGGCTTTTAAGGAACCCGAAGGTTCATTGCCGCCCTCACATAAGCCCGCCAGCGGTCCCTATCCTGTGCAAGATTAATCCAGTCTCTATCATCATACCCCACCTCCCTCAAATCCATTTTAATATTATCCTCCCATCTACGTCTCGGCCTCCCTAAAGGTCTTTTTCCCTCCGGTCTCCCAACTAACACTCTATATGCATTTCTGGATTCGCCCATACATGCTACATGCCCTGCCCATCTCAAACGTCTGGATTTAATGTTCCTAATTATGTCAGGTGAAGAATACAATGCGTGCAGTTCTGTGTTGTGGAACTTTCTCCATTCTCCTGTAACTTCATCCCGCTTAGCTCCAAATATTTTCCTAAGCACCTTATTCTCAAACACCCTGAACCTATATTCCTCTCTCAAAGTGAGAGTCCAAGTTTCACAGCCATACAGAAGAACCGGCAATATAACTGTTTTATAAATTCTAACTTTCAGATTTTTGGACAGCAGACTGGATGATAAGAGCTTCTCAACCGAATAATAACACGCATTTCCCATATTTATTCTGCGTTTAATTTCCTCCCGAGTATGATGGGCATCTACCCTGTCAAATTTCCTGCAAGTCGTGATAAATAACGGAATAAATACGGTGAAAATGATGACATGATAAAATGATAATTAAAAGACAAAACAGAAGAAAAGAAAGAAAACTCCATTGAAAAATACTCTGTTAACAAATTCTTAAAAATATAATTCATTCATAACTTTTTTCCAAGGCCAGGTCCTTCACAACAAACTCGTTTGCTAATCCACTACGTGGTATGTAAATTTCTTCTAGCAATAAGTATATTTTCTTCCCTAATTGTCTCACCATTATCATCCGGTCAACTACATAACGCACTGATATTACAGAGAATAAATATGGGAAATGCCTGTTATTGTTCGGTTGAGAAGCTTTTATCATCCAGTCTGCTGTCAAAAAATCTGAAAGTTAGAATTTATAAAACAGTTATATTACCGGTTGTTCTTTATGGTTGTGAAACTTGGACTCTCACTTTGAGAGAGGAACATAGGTTAAGGGTGTTTGAGAATAAGGTGCTTAGGAAAGTATTTGGGATGTAATAAAGTTTCAATAGACCGTCTGTGCTTATCTTATTATATAAAATAATTCCATTTGAAATAATCACAACAACAAGCATTAACTTAACCACAATGTATAGCAGACAACGATGGACATTATAGCAGCAAATGAACATTGTTTAAATAACGGTTTTTAATTATCTGATTTAATTAACTGTGTATAAGTGTTTTACTCACATTTTATGTTACTATTTTAACTGATAATGGGTATATATTACATATTTTGTGGATACATAATATTCATGGCGATATCACATGTATCCATTTGGCAAGGTTAACATGCAGTATCACTCAATCATCTGATGATGGCACACACAAGTGCCGAAAACGTTCATGTAACTAATTAATAAAATTATTTTATATAATAAGATAAGCACAGACGGTCTATTGAAACTGTATTACATTGTAACTTGCTTATCGGAAAACTTATAATAAGATGAAAAAAATATTTGGGGCTAAGAGGGATGAAGTTACAGGAGAATGGAGAAAGTTACACAACATAGAACTGCACGCATTGTATTCTTCACCTGACATAATTAGGAACATTAAATCCAGATGTTTGCGATGGGCAGGGCATGTAGCACGTATGGGCGAATCCAGAAATGCATATAGAGTGTTAGTTGGGAGGCCGGAGGGGAAAAGACCTTTAGGCAGGCCGAGACGTAGATGGGAGGATGATATTAAAATGGATTTGAGGGATGTGGGATATGATGATAGAGACTGGATTAATCTTGCTCAGGATAGGGACCTATGGCGGGCTTATGTAAGGACGGCAATGAACCTCCGGGTTCCTTAAAAGCCAGTAAGTAAGTTGTCTCACCATTATCATCCGGTCAGCTACATAACGCACTGATATTACTTCATCTTTCACACGTGATGCCAGTAATACACCAACATCTGACCTCCTTTGTACTCGCCATTTGAACAAAAACAACCTAAATTCATCACTCACAAAATTTATTTGTATTTTCAGGAATTACATTTCCCTCGACCAATTCTCTCTATAGTTACTGGCCCTCTAAATAAAAAGTCTACCCGTCCCCAGTCTCTAGCTTTCTCTGGAGTAAAATTTAAAACTACAGCAAAGCTTCCTGCTCACACTGTGGTAGCTACTTTGCTATGTTTTATTTGTGGACGAAAAGCTTGCTTATCACAATAACTTAAGACACACATAGCTCAGGGCCACGTTAATATCAGCGGCAGCAGAAGTCGTAAACGCTGGCCCAGTTATCTTGCACCCCTCTCAAGTTTACGATTTCCTGAGATGCTACAAACTGCTTCAATAAATGAAGAAATTCAAATTTCCTTATGCGAGTCTCTGAAACTTGGGGATCTGCAGGCTTTTAGGCTATATTTAATAGCTAGTTTTCCAGTAGCTAAGAGGCTATATATACATACACACACGCGGCACGGAGTGGGCAACTTTCTTATTTCAATCATAATAAAATACATAATTCACCTTCAATACTAAAGGCCCAGTTACCTATACTCGTAGTTTCTTATAATGTTATCACGTGTTACATTTCCCCCACACTTTTTATTACTCATTTCACGTTTTTACGACAGTCTATAAGGCTATGGCTACATATATACAACTTACTGATATAAAAAGTTATCTCATTTTTCTTGGTGGAGGTTTCGCATCAATCTCGCCGAACTAAAATGACCTTCCTATGGCCTATAATTCTTCTGCACCCCATCCGCTGCGGTCAAGAGGCCGGCGGGGCTGTAATGTGACAATTAGCTTCCATACCGCATCACGATGGCGCAATAAAATTGTCATTGGAAAACAGAAAAATAAGTGGCGCAGTAACGAGAGTGCGCCAACTTTGTAATTTACGACCCACGAGCACACAGAACTAGGCGCAGGTCTAAAAATATGCCGACCGCATCTCAAATGAACTTCACCATGTGCCTCATAACAGTGACTCGTCTAAAATCAGTGATGTTTTGTTGGTGTCATTGTGGGGTCCAAACCTGTCTTCGTACAGTTAACTACACAACAACAACATAAAAATTGGCTTGATTTTAATTTTGATTCGTTAAATATTGAAGAAAAGAACATTAATCTCTTTATAATTAATATATATTTGTCAACAAATTTTAATCACCTAAATAATTTAAGTTTAGTATTGCATAACTGAGTAGCCAATTTGCAAAACCAGCTATTTGCAAGTGAGACGAATTTTGGCAAATGAGGAAATTTGTGTAAAAACTTATCCAGAGATGCTAGAGGCATGATTTCTGGTTTAAATAATGGGGAAAAAATATTTAGTCTGTCTTCCTACAGCTCAGAAATATATGATTAATAGGTAATTAGTTATTTTGTATATTTATTTGCAAATAGCTGGTTTTGCAGCCGAATAGAGCAGTTAGCAGGATTTGCAACTCTATAGGTAGCCATATTAATGATACATTAGTTTGCAAAACCTGGTATTTCATCAATGTTAGCTGTTTATCTAACAAGACTAACTTGGAAACAAACTGACGGTAGAAGAGAACTTTCTTATTTTCGTTATATACTTAAATAGTATTAAACACACATACAAATATTGTACTATTAAAAGTTTAAAAGGAGAATAGGATACTAATGTTATAGTTTGCAGGTTCCCTTATGTACTACTATTTGTGAAAAGTGCAACACTCAGAAAGAATGGCCCAAACGACCCCAAACTCGGGAGATTTGTAGAACAGGGTACCACCAATAATTGATTATGTTTCCAAAGAGATGGCGTACATATAGGACCAACAGTGACGTCTCTTATGTCACCAGCAAGGTTAGTGTTATGCCTTGCTCAGTCAGTGCAGAGCTTCCAAACGAAGTGGAAACGTGAAAGCTAGTACAGGTATGCCTCGTCGACATGGAAGGGCGCAATATCAGCACGTGAGTGAGTTCGAACGGGGCAGAATGGTTGGTCTCCGGGAAGCAGGTTTGTCATACCGTGACATTTCAGCTCGTACAGGGCATGCTGCTACGACAGTGATGCGTGTGCACGTTCATCAGACATTTCGCCCATCGAACATGTCTGGGATATGGTTGGTCGGCAAGTTGTTCGTCATAGTCCTCCAGCACCCATTCTTGACGCTTTGTGGACTCGCATACAAACTGCGTGGAGGGAGATTCCCCAGGAACATATTCAGGCACTCTTTCATTCCATGCCACGACGCTTAGAGGCTCTGATTGCAGCGCATGGAGGCTTCACTCCATACTGAAATCTCACGGTCACAGATCAGGCACAGTTCTGTAATTCTAATCCTTTGTGTATTGTCATGTACCTAATCTGTGATATCAATTTCATTTCAGTCACATGTATCCTTCTTGGTGTTGCAATTTCTACAAACATCAATGTAATATAACACTTTACAAAATGTTCGGTTCTTCCTCAGCCATGAGTTCGAAGTCCACTACATCCGTATGTTCATGCTCATCTTCACTCAGGTCTGCAACAACAATGTCTTGCTGTTGGTTGAACATTTCGGTGTAGAAGGTCAGGTTTGCATTGCGAAACCAGTCCACCCCGAAGTGCAATTCCAGAAGTCTTTCAATGTCCCTGATGTTTGCTTCTGTAAGGATGACACCCATTGGAGTGTAGTCCTTTTGGAAATGTTTACCTTTTTTGTTTAAACTTTTGGATTCGCCTTTTCACTGGTACCATTCTCTTCGTCATCTGTATCTTCTCCTTCAACATTAAGAAAGTCATTGAAACAGGATACACCATATCCATCCACACTCATTTCGGCAAAAGTCGAAAAAACTGCAAGATAATCACAGTAACCACTTCAAGACTTCAACACACTTAACATAAAAGGTTAGAAGTCCCCGATAGAGCGCGGGCAGAAATTCTCAGCTGATGTCTTAGATGCAGCAGTATAGTCAATTTAACTATACGAGCAAGGAGTGGCTTTATTATCAGCGTCTAATAATATCTTATTCGTTATTTTAGTATGCTCAATGTAATCCTTATGGAGATCGAAATAGCAGCTTTTGCATCCGTAACTCTCAATATGGCCATGTTGTCTCAGTGACATTTAGCAGATTTTGCAAAAGTAAACATGGCATTGTGCAGTTAGCAGGTATTGCATCCTTACGCTCTCCACACTTAGCAGGTTTTGCAACCGTCTGCAATTTTATTTACTATATTTAAAGGGTTTAGAGTTGGATTTGCAGCTGAATGTATGGCTTATTACGTAGCTAAAGACGAACTGAAACCATGTTTACCATTATCTCATTTTTCATTTTTTGACAGTTAGCTGGTTTTTCAACTGGGCTACTCAACTGTAGTACTTCTGTTTTTAATTGTAGGCCTAATTGTCAAAATACCGAAAGAACTTTAATTGTTTGGGTTGTACGTACGGGCTATTCCATCTCAATCGACCGAAATATAGAGAAAATTGACTTTGCAATTTTTAAATACAATGAAACCTTTTCTGTCCGTTGAAAATTGTGATATAATGCTTTGTGCAAAGTTTGAGGCATCAAACTTAATAGTGTTAAAATTAATAATATTTAAATTTATCGTATTTTCATAAAATTAGCAACTTTAAACTGTTGTGGCTCCGAAACCCTTTCACCCAATGAACAAAATCATGGTTTATTTTGATTCTGAGAAGTTAAAGTTTATATTGGCATGTAAACAGTTTTTCTTACTTTTTATGGAAATGGAGAAATTTAGATTTTTCTTCATTAAGATGCCTTTGGCCACGAAAAAATATGTTTTAAATATATGGTTAGATTCCGCATTGAAAGTACAAATAAACACGTATTTTTACTGATGGTATGTTGATAAGAAAGTATTGAAAATATCAAATAAAGAAAATAAATAGTACGCGTGTGAACTAACCAGCTGACTGTGAGGCGGGAGCTAGCCGAGACAAGCAAGGCCAGGAGACATAAACACGTGATGTTTCATCTAGTAGCGCATAGCTGGGCTAGCTTTATCACAGGTTTTCATAAACACAGGAGTAAAATGACGCCCAACGCTCGATTATCTTCAGCTCTCGACCAGTGTGTGCGGTACTGCGCCGTTGAAGTCTAGGCGTGTGAAAATAATTTATTTAATACCCTCAAAACTTATTGCAGAGTCACTAACCAAACAATGCCGAATTCCTCTTAATAATGCAAGGTTTTTTTTTCTCAATATTTTTTTACATTTTTACAAATGATCAAAAAGCCTAAAAGTAAATAAAATGAGATTATCTGTCTCTATGTACACAATAAAAATAAGAATTACTTCTTATCATAACCTACCAAATGTCAGCTTCAAAATGAGCTCTCGTTCAATGTTCTACAGTAAATGGTTCCAGAGTTCTGAGCGCTGAAAGAGGCTTGTTTTTATAAAATACGCTAAATTTGTCGCTCAATAGTACGAAAACCGTTTGACTTTCGATAGTATATTTTTGCAAATGCACTCTCCTCAGCAATTTCTATGAAAAACTAGAGTATAAAAAATGCGAGGTTTTTTATTGATCGATTTCATATGGAATAGCCCGTATGCATCTGATAGACTGAATATGCCTAAATATATTGGATTTAAGGAATATCACGAAAATAACCTTGTACCATCACGAAATTATACCAATCCTATTAGAGTGCTAAAGTTTCTTGTTTATACGTGTTGCTTGTTTGTAAATATTGTGTAAATTTATGTGAGGAAAATATCCTGTCATGTAACTTCCTGAAATGTAATAATGTACATTAAAAGACTATTTCTTTATTTGAATCTTATTTTGCATAAAACCTTAGTAGTCCCTATCACGAAATTAAATAAGCCTGCCTTAGTGCTTTCTCCAAATTTTTCTTTAAATGCCTAAAGACAAATAAATGCTACATTATATTCTCTAAGCTTTATGTTTTGTGATGCTACCGTATAACAAGAAGTGACCTATTGGCCATATAATACGGGCTCTGTCTTTTCAAAACTCAGCTTTCTGCAATATTGAAAATTGGATAGGAAAACATGAAGTGTATACGAAAAACATATCAGTTTATTACTTAATGCTGTAACATAGTGTATAGCTGTAGTCTGGATTGCATGATTCCAAGTTTTATTATGCTGATATATATTTTTTTCGCAACTTTTAGCTATCCATTATTCAAGTAATGTAAAATGCTAAAACACATGTCGTGATAGAAAGTCAAACAATAAACACGAACGTTTGACGTTCGTAATTGTATATTTAGTTGCTGTTGTTTTAAAAATGGTCTTGGGGAGGCAATTTCCATAACAAACGAATGCAAAATATTCGGCCGGGGAGGCATATGTTCCTGTGTTTATAACCGCCACACGGTCACAGGTAAAACATCACACGCAAATGCGCTATAATCACTATCGTTGGAAGCCACATACTTGCGTAGGCTACGGGCGGCAATTCTTGTGGCTTTGTCAACCCTCAATTAAGTTACTTCTAGGTTTTATTGTTTTTTTTTTACAAATATCTCAATTACCTTCTAGATTGACGATAAAATTAAAAGAAAGTCCCTGTACAAAGTTCAAACACACGTGATAATATGACATTCATAAAGTGGTGCGTACTTACGTCACAGTACATAAAGTTAAGTCAGTGATTCGGTGAAAGAATGAGCCAACTCACAATCGAGCTAAGAACGTATGAAGATGGTCGACATCAAGCCAGAACCAGTCATTAACTAACGTAAATTGCTATTAAACAATTCACAGTTCTGCCTTTCACTGCAAACCCGGTATTCTCCAATTTTCCTACTTTCTGCCTTTCTCCTAGTCTCCGCATATGATCCATATATCTTAATGTCGTTTATCATCTGATAAATTCTTCTGCTCCAAACTTTTATCCCTTTCACCATTCCTTCCAGTGCATCCTTCAGTAGGCAGTTTATTCTCAGCCAGTGACCCAACCAAATTCTTACAGGATCCAAATGATACTCGGAAGTAAATTAAACACAGAATAAATATGGGAAATGCCTGTTATTATTCGGTTGAGAAGCTTTTATCATCCAGTCTGCTGTCAAAAAATCTGAAAGTTAGAATTTATAAAACAGTTATATTACCGGTTGTTCTTTATGGTTGTGAAACTTGGACTCACTTTGAGAGAGGAACATAGGTTAAGGGTGTTTGAGAATAAGGTTCTTAAGAAAATATTTGGGGCTAAGAGGGATGAAGTTACAGGAGAATGAAGAAAGTTACGCAACACAGAACTGCACGCATTGTATTCTTCACCTGACATAATTAGGAACATTAAATCCAGACGTTTCAGATGGGCAGGGCATGTAACACGTATGGGCGAATTCAGAAATGCATATAGAGTGTTAGTTGGGAGACCGGAGGAAAAAAGACCTTTAGGGAGGCCGAGACGTAGATGGGAAGATAATATTAAAATGGATTTGAGGGAGGTGGTATATGATGATAGAGAATGGATTAATCTTGCTCAGGATAGGAACCAATTGCGGGCTTATGTGAAGGCGGCAATGAACCTCCGGGTTATTTAAAAGCCAGTAAGTAAGTAAGTGACCAACCAAATCCGTTTGCTCTTCCTAATTATTTTCAACATCATTATTTCCTCTCCCACTCTCTCCAACACGGCTTAATTTCTTATTCTGTCTGTCCATTTAACATGCTTCATTCTTCTCCATATCCACATTTAAAATTCTTCTAGTCTCTTCTCTTCAATTCATCGTAATATTTCTGTTTCTGCCCCATACAATGCCTCACTCCACACAAAGTACTTCACTAGTCCCTTCTTTTTCCTAAGGGTAAATTACTATAGTATTTTCAATTAACACAGGAAACTTCCTGATAACTTACAATTCACATGCGTAATATTGGTGCTATATTTTTTTAGTAATAACACCGTGTTATGGATTAAAAAACATTCAAACTTTCGCATCTATGTATCGTGTCATCACTATTACGACAAGGGAAACGCAAACCAACTGTATGCTTCATTAAAAACTAAACAATTGCTTTCTTTTACCTTGTATTCCCTAATAAAACCCGATACGTCAGAACAGGGGAGCGGGATGGCCAATCAATTGGACCTACCCTTCCGATCCAACGCCCAAGATATGTGTTGTTTAGTATGTCACGTACTTTAAGAGAAAAACCTACAGGTGCTCCGTCTAGTTACATCCACATCTGATGACGCACGATAAGTGATACATTCTCTAACAGTTCTGGAAGAACGTCTCTTATGAAGACCTTGTAAATTACCTCACCCCATTCAAACTTGGTGGCACAGGAACGTCTTTATCACTTCATAGTGTATCGAACCCAGTGCCTCATTGCAAAGTAAGGTTTCATCTGCAATGTAGTTCCTGACAATCCCAAGCGTACAATGACTCAGGATTACTTCCTAGACCATAAGTTCCTATTTGAAAGTTGTATTCATTCATTCATTCATTCATTCATTCATTCATTCATTCATTCATTCATTCATTCATTCATTCATTCATTTTATTTATTCTGGTGTAGTTAAGGCCATCAGGCCTTCTCTTCCACAACACCAGGAATACAAATACAATAATAGAAATAAACAAAAAAAATACACTACATACAAAGTAAAGCTATACAAGAAATAGAGAGAGAGAGGGAAAACACTATAAACAAAGTAAAGCTACACAAAAATATACACAGGTTGCAGTCACACAAACTTTAAATGATTGATTAAGTATCACACTTAATTGTATCCTAACTAATTAACTAACATAAACAAGAAACTTGCAATTTTAACCTAGATTAAAAAAGAAAAAGAAAAAAAAACACAAATCAATACTCCTAGCAATACCTAAAAACATTAACCAAGACAAAATTTTGCAATTTAATTTTGAATTGTGATGAAGTCCGGCAATCCCTGACATCATTAGGTAACGCATTCCAGAGGCGAGGTATTTCTACAGTATAGGAAGAGAAGTATAAAGACGTTCTATGATGAGGGATAGAAAGAAGTGCTTGATGTCGGTTTCGTTCGAAGAGTTGTAAGAAATTGAAAGCGTATTTTGACCCCTCTATAAGCTCCTTAAGTTTGTGCCCAACCTTTTGAATCACTCTGTATATGTACTACTTATTGCATGGGCTCCCTACCGCTAAGGACTAATGGTTTGTGGGTTGCTTTAGTTAAGGAGTAAGATGCGCTCAATGTGTCACAGAAATGGCAACGGACATTATTCCCGTATGGGTGCCACTCCAGACGTTCCACGTTGAAATAAATTTCCATTTGAAGCTGGTCAAATATAACATTTACCTATTCAGAAATAATAATATGATAACATAGTAATGAACACTTTACGGCAGGCACATGTAGAAATGGAAAGGTTCTCAGGATAAACATGTTTTCAAAGGGAACTGAAGAGATACCGTCCAGCAGAAGAAGCGAGAGAAACCAAATTTCCATTACAAAGTGATTAGAATATACCTCTAACACGTATAAACATATAAACCAATATGCTAGAAACATTTAACATAAAAAGTACCACACAATGCAATGAAATGACAAAGAATTTATTTTCCTACTACAAATAAAAAAGTGTTAAAAGTTCTACTGTTTTACATAAATTTTCAATTTTAATTTATTTGTGTTAAACTGCATAAAGCGCCCGAGGAGATATTAAATTAATTAAACAAAATTAGATCGTACAAACTTGTTCAGTGTTTTTTACTTGTTTCGAAGCAAAACGTTTAATTTCCATTGTATTTAGTACGCAGGTTGAAATTAAATAAAAATGAACTTCAAATGTCACTTCCAGAGGGAAACAAAGCAACCGGTCTATATATAAAACCACTGTGTTTTAATTAACAATTATAATTCAACTCTTCATAAAAATATATCCCATATGTTTAACAGAAATTAGTTAAGTTCGTAGATAAACAGCAAGTTCAAAGCCAAACTTAAAGTAACTGTAATTCTAGCTATTAAAAAAGTACGCTAAATCCAGGATAGGTTCCTATTTCAACTAGAAATCTACCGATAATAGCGGATGGGCCATGGGAATCTGACAATTTTTAACATATAATAAGTTGGTATGCGCACGCGCAATGTATGTCATTATTGTAAAATGACGCTATGGAATGCAGAACATGGTGCTTTTGTGTGGAAACATAAAAAAAAGTTGACTCAGTTATCATTACACAGCAATTATTTCGTCGATATTTAATGTTTCACGCCAT
The DNA here is from genome assembly GCF_040183065.1 of Periplaneta americana. NCBI lineage: Eukaryota > Metazoa > Arthropoda > Insecta > Blattodea > Blattidae > Periplaneta > Periplaneta americana. Next base: position 5,584,346 of record NC_091121.1, read on the forward strand.
GGCGCCGTTCCTAGCAGGAACATTATGAAGTTATGTATACAACACTTCAGATCAACTGCTTCTGCAACGAAGAAGAAATCACAGGTGATGTACACAATGTGAGAAAGAACCAGTCAGGCAATAGTAAGGAATCCTCGTCGGCCAACCAGAATACAATTAAATCCAATTTCATAATAAAATTTCAACTAATAATCCAATACTTACTTACTGGCTTTTAAGGAACCCGGAGGTTCACTGCCGCCCTCACATAAGCCCGCCATCTGTCCCTATCCTGAGCAAGATTAATCCATTCTCTATCATCATATCCCATCTCCCTCAAATCCATTTTAATATTATCCTCCCATCTACGTCTTGGCCTCCCTAAAGATCTTTTTCCCTCCGGCCTCCCAACTAACACTCTATAGGCTATACATTTCTGGATTCGTCCATACGTGCTACATGCCCTGCCCAACTCAAACGTCTGGATTTAATGTTCCTAATTATGTCAGTTGAAGAATAAAATGCGTGCAGTTCTGTGTTGTGTAACTTTCTCCATTCTCCTGTAACTTCATCCCTCTTAGCCCCAAATATTTTCCTAAGCACCTTATTCTCAAACACCCTTAACCTATGTTCCTCTCTCAAAGTGAGAGTCCAAGTTTCACAACCATAAAGAACAACCGGTAATATAACTGTTTTATAAATTCTAACTTTCAGATTTTTTGACAGCAGACTGGATGATAAACGTTTCTCAACCGAATAATAACAGGCATTTCCCATATTTATTCTGTGTTTAATTTCCTCCCGAGTATCATTTATATTTGTTAATGTTGCTCCAAATTATTTGAACTTCTCCACCTCTTCGAAAGATAAATTTTCAATTTTTATATTTTTGCTGTGGTCGTGCCAGAGAATCAGTCCCATTCCGAGGCTTATTTGAAGGATTCGTAACAAGCTGTTTTTACGATGATAGGTTGTTAGCCCTTCGCCCAACCCCCAAGCTGGAGGACCAACCCTCATCGGTTGTCCACGACTGCTTATTCAATATATTCACAGCTACCCTCCATATCTGGAGGCCGTCTCCTCGATCCGCAACCTGAGGACGCGCCATGCCGTGGTGATAGGGACCCACAATACATGGAATAATCCAATAATAAATATAAATGTAATCCATCTCCACTAAGACATAAACTGCACCTTGACCTGAAATAATTCATCAAAATTAAATTAAAAAATGTTTAAACCCTAAAAAGGATTTTCATTATAACGGCGGTATACATAGAATAAATCTTGGTAAGGTTCAACGCACCATGTTGAAAAGAATTGTACACAAAAATTGTAATCTGCATCCCTGTAAGTTGATTGTGGTTAAAGAGTTAAGATCGTGATAAAGAAATCGAATGACATTCTGTGAAAACTTTCTCAACGTCTTTACTGACGAAATAGGCCTGTTAATGAGTACGAAGCACACTTTCATTTAAATGGCACAGTGAACAAACAAAATTTTCGTTATTGGTCTGATAAAAATCCACAGTAGCTTCATATGCGTCCTTTTCATAGTCCACATGTAACAGTCTGGTGTGGCGTTGCCAGTTTTGGAATCATCGGTCCTTTTTTTTTTTTTTAAGAGAATGATGAAGCTGTCACAGTGACTTCTGATCGATACCTACATAGAGATGTTGGCCACATTATCGTGGAATCGATCTCAACGGCATTAATGGACTCAAGGAGGCTATATAGGAAGAAATCACAGCCATACCAAACAACATGGTGCAAACAGCGATACAAAATCTGCGTGCCAGATTGAAGCAATGTATAAGTTGGGGGGGGGCATTTAAGAGGTGTGCTATTTATAAAACGGAATTCAATAACCTATTGTTATACATACTAGGTTCAAAAAGTTCCCGGAATTTGCTAGTATCATAGAAACAACGTACCTTAAACACTATTCTACAGCATTCCCTTCAAAATAGTTGCCTTCCGCAAAAACACACTTTTGCCAACGCGTGTAGAGTTCCTGGAAGCAGGCCTGGAAGCCATTTTGTTAAACCCGTCTTAGTGATCTCGTCGCGTTTGCGATAACCTCTTCAGCATTGAATCTCCGTCCTTTCAGATGACTTTTTCAGACGGGGAAACAGAAAGTAATCAGGTGGTGAGAGATCAGGAGAGTATGGTGGGTGATCCAAAGCAGTTATGTTGTGCCTGGAAAGAAAATTCTTTACAATAATTGCGCGATGAGCAGGTGCATTGTCATGCATAAGGAACCAGTTGTTTTCTACCCACTTTTCTGGACGTTTCCTTCTCACTGCGTCCCGGAGGATTTCTACGTACAATTCTTTCGTTACAGTACGACCTTCTGGAATGAACTCATGGTGGATGAGACCCTGAGAGTCGAAGAAAACTTCCTACATAACTTTGCCTTTGGAAGTGTCCCTAGGAAATTTTTGCTTCCGAGGAGATGTTTTCGATTTCCACTCAGATGACAGTCGTTTAGGGACTGGGTCGTACAAGTTTCATCACCAGCAATAATTTTGTTTAAGAAATCGCCATCTTCATCAGCCATACTGATCATGTCCCCAGCAAGAGTCATTCTTGTTTCTTTCTGTTCTGCTGACAACATTTTCGGAACTAACTTCTGAGACACGTAATGCATGTTGAGATGCTTGTGAAGAACATTGTGTACACTTCCGACCGATATTCCGACCTCTGCTGCTCTCTCTTTTATGGTTTGACGTCGGTCGTCCCTCACAACATTACGCACACGCTGAGCGATTGCTTCATTTGTTGCAGTTGTTGGTCGGCCGCTGCATACGTCATCTTTGATGCTATCGCGGCCACCAGAAAAGCGTTTATGCCAGGCATACACTTGAGTTTTTTTCATTGCTGCTTCGCCATATGCTTCTTCCAACAACCTTAATGTCTCTGCAGGAGTTTTGTGTAACAAAACACAGAACTTGATGTTTGTACGTTGCTCTGTGGACATAATTACAAAATGCGACGAACAAACAAAACACTATGATAAACAATTGCCTACAACTCAAAACCAACAATCGCCATTATCAACAAACTTTAAGGAAATGACATCATGAATGTTACCAACAAAACAAATGTATAATATCCCTTGTTATATATTAATACGAAAAATGGTAGTAAAATTCCGGGAACTTTTTGAACCCAGTAGTATAACAGCATTTACATTTTAATTAGTATCTTATACTGTTGATTTTGTATGTTAAAATATACCGGTACTCGAAAAAACAGAATAACTACAATTTAGATGACATGAACATGTAATGAGAAAAGAAGAAATTCAAGTAACCTGGATACCACTAGGAAAAACGAAAAGAAGGCCAGGACCTATTAGGAAGGTTGGAATGAGAGACATCATGCGGAAAAGAAAAGCATGTTGGATAATATAGTGTTTGTGAGGATCGAGAGCTCTGGAGGAAGAAGTGTGTATACATTTTCTTATATGGGATGCCCCCTGAGCACGAGTATGTAACTTACTCTTTCTGGAGGTGTTAGAGTGTTTTTATATACAAAACAATACGTATCTCTGTTCTGGCAATAAAGTATTATTATTATTATTATTATTATTATTATTATTAATTTACTAAATCAAATTGATAATACGACAAATAAAGCAATAATGAATATTAAAAATTACATCTTTAAAATTGGGCTAGGGTGGTTATGGAATAGTTTAGCTACAAGAAATATGTCAGCAAGCCTAAATCTAATTAAATCAAGATGTAAAAATATAACTAGGCAAAATGATTTCAGTAGTAACAATGAAATGCGATCCCTAATATTTTTTAATGAATATAAAAAAATATGGGGAAGGAGTACATATATAGAAAATGTGAATATGAAGGAAAGATTTGGACTAGCTTGGTTTAGACTGGGGATTTGGAAATTAAGAAATAATAGAGGCAATATACCTCAAGGCACATGCCCATTGTGTGGAAGGAGAGAAGATGACATTCACATTGTTCTTGAGTGTCAAAATACTGAAGATATACGTAAGAAATTTATAAAAGAAAAATTCCTTCAAATAAATAAAGAAATAGCTATAAAAAAGCTCATGAACATTAATAACATAAAATTGCAAAAGCAATTAGGTTTATATCTTTTTTTGGTTAAAAAAATTAGAATGGATAGAATAAAGGAAATAGATGTGAACGAAAGTAATTAAGAAATATATAAATAAATAGTGAAACAATTGTAGTGTATGTGTATGTGTATATATGTTCTTTCTTTTTCTTGTTATAGATGTAAAATTATGCATGGAAGAAAGTAACAAGTGTAGATGTAAGGAGAAATACGAGGAAAGTCAACATCCCTTAATAATAAACAAATACACGGAAAATAAAATACCGGAGAGGATTGCAAAATTAAAAAACAGAAGGAAGGAAGAATTAAGGGAAAGTACAGTTACTGAGCTGACTAATAAATTCAAGTTTGGAAGGTACGCTTTGTCTAGACTCACAGATAATAACACATTTGACTTAGTTAGAAATTATTTGGCTATCTTTTTTATTTCTATATTTAATAGTTTTGAACGTACGTCAAAAGAATATTATGAAATAAAATTAAGGAATGAAGGCTTACCTACGAGAGAGAGCTTGTATGAACTGTATAAATACTTTTGTAAGGAAAGAGGTATGGAAGAAACTAGAATTAGAGATGATTTAGATACGCTAGCTGCACATTGCAGAGTGAAGAGGAAGTACATCTTAGGAAGGTAAACCAATACTGATGGTACCAATATTCTAGAATGAGTTGAGTCTTGCACAATAACTGAAAGCTAGTGCAAGACAAAACAAATATGTTAATAGGTAAAACGTAGAAATTGTATTTATATAATAATATATCTTTGTGTAAAAATTGTTGTATGTAATGTGTCTGTGATCTATTATATATAATAAACCAATATCAATATTATTATTATTATTATTATTATTATTATTATTATTATTATTATTATTATTATTATTAAAGAAAGGCATGTTAGATATACCATAAGTAGAAATGTATGGTATAAATCATATAGAACCTATAAATCTTAAAATATAAATAAAATTTAATAGACAATTTATTACCAATATTAATCCTAGAAATTTCATATCCAAATCAACCACCCAAAAAACTAACCATTATTATTATTACTATTATTATTATTATTATTATTATTATTATTATTATTATTATGTATAGCAAATTATGAATATGTTTTTAAAAACAATTGAAGACCTGTTATTTGCGACATAATAGACTGAAAATGTAATTGTGGGTCCAGTGTAATTATCTAAGTTGTCATGTAATTAAGTTTGTATGTAATTAATTAAGATATGTAATTAAGTTGATATGTAAATAAATTAAGGTGATATGTAATTAATTAAGATGATTGTAATTAAGTTGATATGTAAATAATTAAGTTGATTTGTAATTAATTAAGATGATATGTAATTAAGTTGATATGTAAATAAATTAAGGTGATATGTAATTAATTAAGATGATTGTAATTAAGTTGATATGTAAATAATTAAGTTGATTTGTAATTAATTAAGATGATATGTAATTAAGTTGATATGTAAATAAATTAAGGTGATATGTAATTAATTAAGATGATTGTAATTAAGTTGATATGTAAATAATTAAGTTGATTTGTAATTAATTAAGATGATATGTAATTAAGTTGATATGTAAATAAATTAAGGTGATATGTAATTAATTAAGATGATTGTAATTAAGTTTATATGTAAATAATTAAGTTGATATGTAATTAATTACGATGATATGCAATTAATTAAGGTGATATGTAATTAAGTTGATATGTAAATAAATTAAGGTGATATGTAATTAATTAAGATGATTGTAATTAAGTTGATATGTAAATAATTAAGATGATATGTAATTCAGTTGATTTGTAAATAAATTGAAGTGATATGTAATTAAGATGATATGTAATTAAGTTGATATGTAAATAAATTGAGGTGATATGTAATTAATTAAGATGATATGTAATTCAGTTGATTTGTAATTAATTAAGGTGATATGTAATTACTTAAATTGGTAATAGTTGGGTGAAATAGAAGTACTTATAAGTTAGGTTTACTTTTGCTTATTGTTAGGCGTTATTATAGAATAGTTTTTTATTTATACTCCTAGGTTTATTGCATCTATTTATTTATAATTAGAAATAATTTTAGGTTTATTTTATTTTATTTTATACTGTAATTATTGTATAATTGTAATGGTACCGTATTATTGTATATTATATATCACTCCCACCGGGTGTATACCCAATTGTAGGGTTAATAAATAAATAAATACATACATACATACATACATACATACATACATACATACACAACTCTATTGTTACGAAATTTTCAAAAAATTAGAAACTAAGCGTTATATTTGTGTCAATCATTTTTTAAATTTAAAATCACTTTTACAATTTGTCTTTTCTTTAATGGTTATTTTACGACGCTTTATCAACTGCTATAATTATCTAGCGTCTGAATGAGGTGGTCATAATGCCAGAGAAATGACTCCTGGGTCCAGCGACGAAAGTTACCTTGCATTTACCCTTAATGGTTTGAGGAAAAACCCCGGAAAAAACTTAAGCAGGTAGCGTGTCACAAACAGAATTTGAATCCGGACCCGCCAGTTTTACGGTCAGGCATGCTAACCCTTTACTCCACAGCGGTGGACAATTTCAGCCTTAAGTCGCTGTTAAATGTTGACAAAACATCATAGTTTTACTGGGTAACTTTACAGGACGCAGAAATGCTGAACAAGAAAACAATTTTTCTTAATTACAACGTTGGTTGCAAGACCGCTTTCAGCTAAACCGACAAAACTGTGTAATCGCCCGTGAGAAACGTAGAACGCATGTTTTATTCACTTATGGGGCAAAATAATTAGTTTACGAGACACTGCAAGATAAGCGCTGTGTTTATTTTTTAGCCCATGTCGATAATTAAGCGATTTTAAAACATCTATAATATTCATGCTTGTGATGAAATATACGACAACAGAGCTATTATCCAGGTCTGCTGCAATGCGCCAGTGATATATTGCAGAATGTCGTGCGGACAGTGTATGTATTTTATGCATCGTCAACATAGAGGTTAATGTAGCTAGCGCCTTGAGAGACGGCAAACCTCCTGACGTCGGAGCTGAATCTATAAGCTTGTGTGTTTACCCACTCCCCGTACTAGGAACGCGTGGTCCGAGTTAAACGCAGACACGAACAATCTCGATTAGTTATCAAACTATCTATACTTACACAGCGTAAAAAGTGTCTTAAACAATAGATTACAGTTTAGCACGGACGCAAGAATAACCTAAGGAACAATTTAGCTTATATTTCCATAAATATGAGAGAAGGTAAAAGAAAATAAGATTCCGAAGTAATAAATTATAGTAAGTGGATGCGGTTCCTTGCCAGAAGAACAGACAACTGCATCTTTTATGGTACCGTAAAAATTTGCAGTTTGAAATGTTGGCAAACAAAGAAACAAATGCTAGGGAAGTGATAAAATTGTGCGACAAGCAACCATGATTGGTTGAAAGACGTTCTTTCCTACCGTTTTATTGGTCAAAAGTAGTATGACGTAATAAAACTGTGTCTACCTCATACACTTCATTTTATACGTACAAATTTTTTAACCTGGAAGTATTAGTTATATTTAAATTAAAAACACAGGTATTTTGGGAACATTTTCTCTCAGAAACCCTTTGCACTACAGATTCCTAATAATTCAAGCCTATTTATTTACTGACTTATTTATTTATTTATTTATTTATTTATTTAACCTGGTAGAGATAAGGCCATCAGGCCTTCTCTTCCCCTCTACCAGGAGATTACAACTACAATATTAAGAATACAATTACAATTATAATTACAATTAATATTAATATTTCCAATGCAGTTGACTATACTTTCCTCCACTTTCATCACATTATGAATAATCATTGAATAAAAAAATATATTTTATATCTTGAAAAATAAATATTTTAAAATGTTTATATTTTTTCATGTATTTGTGACTGTAAAATCCACAATAATAATTTTGATAACTATGTGAAAGTGGCCATGCTTCTTCATTACCTTATGAAATAGAAGTATGCAAAATTTCAGCCTATTTGCCCCAGTAGTTTCTGAGAAAAATGTTCTTACAATACCCATATATTTATCTTAAAATTAATCAATATATTTCAGGTTTAAAACTTTCTATAAAATAAAATACACGAAGTAGAAAGATATCTAAAAACCAAAATATACCTGCAAATATTGTGTTTATGCTGTAAGAATTGTAAATTGGTACATTCAAAAGTTGAAGGGTAACAGGAAAATTTCTTCACAACAGCCATACGCTGAGACTATCCAGTCCCCTTAAATGTGCACAAATTTGATCCGAACAAATGTAACAGAAATGTTAAAGAAATCATAGGATTACCAATGGACAACCCTGATGCCATGATATATGCACCGCGGAAGTTAAGAGGTCTAGGAGTTTTCAGAGCTCAGCACATAAATGTATGTCGGCTGCTTCTGGATGAAAACAATCCTTATATTGCTGTTACCCGAAACCTTCAAGACGAAATTGATCTGAGTATTAGTCGCTTACCCCTTCACGCCAGACCAAGTTAATGAGAAGAACACTTCGTGAGGACTCTTTTAAGAAATGGAGTGAACTTCCTGGAAAAGGGAAAGGTGTCACATTTTATTCCCACTGGAAGAAAGGGAATGCACGGATTTCCAACAAGAAGGGTCTCTCCTGCAGCCAATGGACTCAAGCGATCAAAATTAGCTGCAACGTTATTCCAGTCAGAAGCCTCCCAGGCAGAAGACTTGATACTACCCACTGCAGAAGATGCGATGAGCAAGAAACCTTAGCCCATGTACTGGGTTTTTGCCGGAAGGGAGAATAACTGAGAATTGACCGTCATATGACATATTCTAAAAATAAGACAGTTCCTCAAAATTCGTATGAAATTAATGGTGTGAAGTTACCTAGAGTAGAATCATTTAAGGATTTGGGTATTTATTTTACACACAACTTATGTTTTAAAATGCACTTAAATCATGTGGTAATTGATGCATATTGAAAATTAGGATTTATAATCAGAAATACAAAAGAATTAAAAAATATAAATACTATTGATACTCTCTATAAAACTATGGTTAGAAGTAAGCTAGAGTATGCGTCTGTAATATGGTCACCTCAGTTCCAGTCCCATCAGATGCAAATAGAAAGGATACAGAAAAGATTTTTACGTTATTTATATTTTAAAAAATATCACGTATCGTCTTATGACAAGCAAATTTCATATAATCAGTTACTTTTTGAATTTAATTATAAAACTTTAAAATCTCGACGATTAATAAATAGCCAAATTTTACTCTATAAGACTGTTAATGGTATATTGAATAACTGTGATTTTCTTAAATTGCTTCAGTTCAATGTAAAAAGAACAGAATTACGTCACAGGCAACCTTTTATTATTCCTATTCCTAGAACTGTTTTCTTCAAGAACTCTCCATTGTTTGTTATGTGTAATACTTACAACTCTCTGTCTTTAAACTGTGATTCTCAATTAGATTTCAGTTTAACAATTGAAAAATTTCATACAATATTAAAAAGCATTGTATTTCCTTAGATATTTAAATTATGAAGAAGTGTATTATAATGTTTTTATTCTAGTTTTTAAATAATTTTACATCATTATATTGACATTTGGCACTATATTAACTGTAATATTATAATATTCTAGCATCTATTACCATCATGTACTTTCTTTCTTTTGTTTGTGTTGTTTGTTTTGTTGTTGTTTTTTCTCTCTCTTATTATGTATTTTGTGTATACATCTGTGTAAGCCACCTGTAATTGGAAGCATGCTTCTGTTGGTGGTGGATTTAAAAAAAAATAAAATAAAATAAAAATAAAATAATAAAATTCGCTCCGTGATTGCCAATGAACTTCGCCGGGCTGATAAGTATGAGGTGTACGAGGAAATTGGGTGCCTTTCTGCTGACGGTTCAACTCGAAGAGAGATATCTTTATTATAGACCGAAAAAAAAATTGTGGACTCATTCTAGATCCCACAGTCCGTTTTGAGAACAGCGAGGAACAACCTAGAGAAGTCTGCAAAGAAAAACGGGCAATTTATCTGCCATGCAGCAGCGATTTGGGGACCAAATATAACATCAAGATATGGTACGTGGGGTTAGGGGTGGGGGAGCCTGTATGGAAGTTTGCCTAAATTGTTTATATAGAATTAATTTAAATAAGTTAAATAATGGGTTGGAAGTATTTGTTATTTGCTATTTCCGGTGCCGCTGGATGTACACTAGCGTAAGGTTGTTTAATATGAGCACTTCCCGAATTTCAGTCAGAGCCGAGACACCGGTATGAACACATCACTACAACAACACAAGCTTCTGCACGTAAGTTATTCTACAATTTCTTCTTAAGAACTAGAAATTACAAAAAAGTACTTCAGTTGCATAAAGTCCTAATATTTCGCGTGTTTACAGTCTGGCTATCTGAACTCCGAGAAGTGACAACGTTTGAAATTTGTTAATATACAACCATAGTAAGCTGATACCAAATAACAAATCACTGCACTTCAACGTTTAGTGGCTGAAAACCAGACAACACAAATCACTATAAACGCAGATACGAATTGTTTTAATATGTTTTATTGAAAATGTAACTGATTGACATTAATGACATCCATCTTTGAATTTTACCAAGCATCATCTACTAGTGTGTTAAAGCTTATGTTTTATATTTCTCTTTTAGTTGTTCCATTCTGTCAGTGTGTATTCAATCGTTTTAAATTGGTTTATTGAAAATGTAACTGAGTGATTGACACTAATGACATTCACCTTGAATTTTACCAAGCATCATCTGCTAGTGTGTTAAAAGTTTTACTTTTTGTTTTAGTTGTTCCATTCATTCAGTGTGTGTGTTTTAATTCATTACGAAGTGAAAGTGTATAATCAATAGCTGTATGAACACTGCAATCCATAAGTTCATTTAAATAGCACACAACGATTATGTCGCTTTTACTCATGTTTCATCATTGTGGCATATATTAAGCATGTAAAAAGACAAAGTTTAATATCTGAAGATGGCATAAATATGCCGAAAACGTTCATGATGAATAAATTGTAACATATTAATACTATATTAGTAGATAAGCATCAGACGGTAACATTCAATCCTAAACCTCCCTAACTAGGGTTTCTATTAAAGAAAATATTGAATTAAATATAAATATTCATTTAGAATTGATTAGGAGGCCGATTATTAAACACTGGTTGGGACGGCTATCAAATATCTATCTACTATCTATTTGCAGAACGAAATATTACATTTCTTCGGATCAAATTTCTGCAAATTTAAAGAACAAAACAAAAATTATTTCAATAATTTATCATCATAACATATTGGAAATCAAATCAATGACGTTCTCAAAACACGTTATACAATGTTTCATATAAAACAATTTTTATCTTGAAAAGGAATAAAAAAAACGAGCGAAATTACAATAAACTTTTCCGTTTGAAATATATAAAAGAATAACCCATTGAAATTGATGACATTACTTACGGTTGTTCACGGAACACAAGAAGTCCTCAGACATCCAACCAAGCATTAACATCTGTGAGAAACGTGAGAAACGGACATGAGACGCTTTGCCGCGTGACTTGCGTGTCACAATCATGGCGGGCATCTCTTACTCCGCACGCAAGTGGAGCGCAAAATCTGTTGATAGGCAACTAAATATTCATTGACTTGGTTATGACATTCATTAAATACCTAAATAGCGTGTTTATCTCGTTAGGACCGCCGATGCGATCGAAGCAGCTCGCTATCTGCCATCACTCGGAGGACAATGCGTTGTGAAACAGGAATAAACATCTCATTGTCGTCCTCAACTCTGGTACAATTGGTGGGAGGCCTATTTCTGGCTGCTGGTCCTGCGGATCAGGGTTCGATCCCCTGCAGATAAGTGGGGATTTATCTCTTCTGAATGATGTCCAGTAGTATACTTGTTCTCTGTAGCCAATACGTGTATGGCCTATTCCATCTCAAATCGACCGAAATATAGAGAAAATTGACCTTGCAATTTTTAAATCCAATGAAACTTTTTCTGTCCGTAGACAACTGTGATTCAATGCTTTGTGCAAAGTTTGAGGTATCAGAACTTCATAGTGTTTAAATTAAAAATATTTTAATTGATCGTATTTTCATAAAATTAGCAACTTTAAACTGTTTTATAGTAGGTTATTTTACGACGCTTTATCAACAGCTTAGGTTATTTAGTGTCTGAATGAGATGAAGGTAATAATGCCGGTGAAACGAGTCCGGGGTCCAACACCGAAAGTTACCCAGCATTTACTCATATTGGGTTGAGGGAAAACCCCGGAAAAACCTCAACCAGGTAACTTGCCCCGACCAGGAATCGAACCCGGGCCACCTGGTTTCGCGGCTAGACGCACTAGCCGTTACTCCACAGGTGTGGACTTTAAACTGTTGTGGCTCCGAAACCCTTTCACCCAATGATCAAAGTCATGGTTTATTTTGATGCTGAGAAATTAAAGTTTATATTGACATGTAAACAGTTTTTCTTACTTTTTACGGAAATGGAGAAATTTAGACTTTTCTTAATTAAGACACCTTTGCTCACGAAGAAATATTTTAAAAATATATGGTTAGATTCCGCATTGAAAGTACAAATAAACACATATTTTTTACTGATGGCACGTTGATAAGAAAGTATTGAAAATATCAAATAAAGAAAATAAATAGTACGCGAGTGAACTAACCAGCTGACTGTGAGGCGGGAGCTAGCCTAGGCAAGCAAGGCCAGGAGACATAAACACGTGATGTTTCGTCTAGTAGCGCATAGCTGGGCTAGCTTTATCACAGGTTTTCATAAACACAGGAGTAAAATGACGCCCAGCGCTCGCTTATCTTCAGCTCTCGGCCAGTGCGTGCCGTGTTGTGCCTTTCAAATCTAAGCGTGTGAAAATAATTTATTTAATACCCTCGAAACTTATTGCCGTGACACTAAGCAAACAATGCCGAATCCCTCTTAATAATGCAAGGTTTTTTCTCAATATTTTTTTACATTTTTACAAATGGGCAAAAAGCCTAAAACTAAGTAAAATCAGATTATCTGTCTCTCTGTATACAATAAAAATAAGGATTACTTCTTATCATAACCTACCAAATGCCAGCTTCAAAATAAGCTCTCGTTCAATGTTCTGCAGTAAATGGTTCAAGAGTTCTGAGCGTTGAAAGAGGCTTGTTTTTCTAAAATACGCTAAATTTGTCGCTCAATAGTACGAAAACCGTTTGACTTTCGATAGTATATTTTTGAAAATGCACTCTCCTCAGCATCTTGTATAAATACGGAAAAAATTAGAGTATTAAAAAAATCCGAGGTTTTTTACTGATCGATTTCATATGGAATAGCCCGTAAGCAACACATTGAAGCAAGAAACCACCTCACTAGCCGCCCCTGAATCATAATATATATGTTTTAATCTGTTATTTAACGATGCTGTATCAATTGAGAGACTATCTGTCGTCGGTGTAGTTGGTGATGTCAAAATGGTTATAGAGATGAGTCTGAAAACAAGCGGTTGGATTACCTGCCATTTGCCTTATAGTTACAGAAAATCGTGGGAAGAAACTAATCATAAAATCAGCCCAAATGGAGTTGGAACCCATAACCGAACACAGGCTCAAAGTACGACTTCAGTTCTCTAACACATGAGCTACCATATAAAGCCAGCATTCCGATGTTAAGCTTACATTTTCTATAGTTTGTATGAAAGAATGATATTTCTTTCAAAGTCTCTCCTTCCACCTTCAAATGTATTGTATAGTACCGTGTTAGGGCCTAATTTGTGTTGTGTTATATTTTTTTATTTCAGTTGGTTATTTAACGACGCTGTATCAACTTACTAGGTTATTTAGCGTCGATGAGATTGGTGATAGCGAGATGATATTTGGCGAGATGAGGCCGAGGATTCGCCATAGATTACCTTTCATTCACATTACGGTTGGGGAAAACCTCGGAAAAACCCAACCAGGTAATCAGCCCAAGCGGGGATCGAACCCGCGCCCGAACGCAACTTGAGACCGGCAGACAAACGCCTTAACCGACTGAGCCACGCCGGTGGCTTGTTATGTTATGTTATGTTATGTTATGTTATGTTATGTTATGTTATGTTATGTTATGTTATGTTATGTTATGTTATGTTATTAACGCATCAAATAGTAATATGCGTTACAAGAGCGGTATGTTGAAGTTTTCATGTTCGAGGAAAAGTTTCAAAAAGCGAAACGTAGTTGAGCTTTTTTAATTTCCGAGAATTGAAAGAAAACATATCGCTCGTGTACCGTACATTATTTTGTGCGAAGATCGTTTATTACATACCTGAAAGAGGAATTTCTAATTAGTTGCAATGAAATCTCCATCTTGGTTTCTGTTCAAAGATGGCAAATTTGCAAAACAAAAATATCTATCTTCGACATTGTTGCTTTAAAATGTTTTCTGTATTTACTATACTCCAGCAGGCCGTGATATACGTCTGTCTTTTTTTCCCCCAGTCTATAAATGCGAACTTAAAACAAACGGCAAGGTTATGTAATGATTTAGAGTTTACTTAATTTTTGCCAATATTTAAAAACAATAATTAACAGTGCAATTTAGGTGAAATTTCAGTGGTAAGTTTCCAATTTATAATTATTACTATATTGAACGTCTCTAAAAATAATACGCCTACGTTAAAAGCTTAAAGCAGTAAAATCAATATGTCACTTAAGCGGTAAGAAGAGGGAAATTGTTATGTGTGTTAGGTTGGGAATACTGAATGTGGATTTTTTCTTTCCGCGGATTGGTTTTGTGCGGAAACCAAGCAAATACGCACGATCTCGCACAAAATATTTTACAATTAGTTATGTGAAAATCTGTGTTGGCACTCATAGTCAGAGAGGTGTGGTGTTTAGAGGAACCCTTCTTAAACATCTGGAATCGACAATTAAATGGATTTCTGTTTTTAATGCGAGTTTAACAAGCCCTAAGTGAAGAAGTGCGCGCTTCAGCTGATTGTTGAGTGACGTCAATATTATATTTTGCATAAAGTAAGCTTAGAGAAACTCAATTTGAAGAGATGAACTGTTATGAGAAATTCGTTTACATGTGTTCTTATGCGTCATAGCTACTTTTATTTACTTGTATTATTGTAAAACCTTGTCACAATTAAAACTTTTGAACAGTACCTTTCATAATAAAGGTTACAAATGATCAATATCTAAAATATCAATTTTATTGTCCGTATTTCTGGCCAGCTGTAACCTATTTTTTGAATTGATGGCGTTAATATCTTCATTTACCGTATGTTATGTTATATGTTACGTTATACTATAGTATACATTATTATCATCATCATCATCATCATCATCATCATCATCATCATCACACTTCACTGAAAGTGAATTCGTTGATTTTTTTTTTTTTTTAGATCAAGTGCTGTTTTAGTTCTTATAGACTGTTAAAGACAATGAATAATTCATCAGTATTCTTAGAATATTCAATAAACTGGGTAGTGAAATGTATGATTTTGAAAATAATGCAGTTAAACAATTTTTTTCTGGTTGGCTTAGCCAGAAGTTATTTTTCAACATTAATGAATTTTATAATTTCGGCAATGTTGTTGTTGTCTAGTCAACTGTCCGAAGACAAGTTTGCACTTCACAAGTGATACCAACAAAGTACTACTTATGAGGCAACTAGGCCACGACATAATCATGGTCAGGGTAGGATCAGTTCCTTTCCCTCTCCATAGCATACATTCACCGATTAGCTATATATTACACTAATGAGACTTCAGATGCATACAAACAATTGTTCTTCTTCTTACACACATAGTGTTTTAATATTATTATTGTTTTCGTTGTGTTTGACCTGTTGCTGTTGACTTTGTCGATAATCTTTTGGACTCTATGACATAATAATAAATATCAAATATCAAACTATAAAATAATAATGATTATGATAATGATAATAATAATAATAATAATAATAATAATAATAATAATAATAATAATAATAATAATAGAAATAATAATATTTCATGATTCACAGAAATCAAGCAAAAAAATTAATTAAGCTTGGTATTTTGAAAACTATGAATTTGGAACGAATACATTAATTAGCTTTGTAATAAATTACGTAAAATAATATATTATTCTGTTTTATTGAGGAATTACTTGTCAATAAGTTTATTACGCAGAATATACTTAACTTTATTTCAATCCATAATTATGTATGGAATTATAGGAAGAGGTAGCTTATTTAAATCCAATTTTAATCCACTTAATTTATTACAGCAGAAAATAATTAAAATATGTCTTCATAAACCTATTAATTTTCCATCTCAAAAATTCTTTTTAGACTTTAATATTCTTAACATAAGACAAATTTATTATATTTTATTAATTAAATTCATACATAAAAATCGAAATAATTTTGAATTGTATTCTCATAGTTATGAAACAAAAGGTACGAATTCTTTACGATTGTTTGAACCAAAATGCAACACTGCTACAGTATTTAATCACAGTAGTAATTTAAGCCCAAGAATATATAACAAATTTATGTTTAAATATCCTAATCTTGTAAATTCTAATAGTTCTAGTATTAAATTTAAAAAGTTATGTATGGATTTTATAAAAATTGAAAAATTGCAAATTTAAATTTATATATTCTTATTGTGTAGCAGACATAAAACAAATTGTATTATATGTTTATTAATTTCAATTCAGGAATCCGCCCCTGAGCACGAGTTCTACTCTTTCAGGGGTGAGCTAAAGTTTTTTTTCTGTATATATTGTATCTTATGTTACAATTATTAGCAAAATAAATAAATAAATAAATAAATAAATAAATAAATAAATAAATAAATAAATACATAAATAAATAAATAAAATAATCCATGGAAAAAAGAGAAGAAAGAGTTGTTGTTGTTGATGATCACGATGATGTTGATGATGATGATGATGATGATGATGATGATGATGATGATGATGATGATGATGGTGGTGGTGGTGGTGACTATTGTCTTGGGGATCACAGTCAGCAAGCAACATAAAACAGCTCAAGTGATTTTCACTTTAGCAAATTGGAATAAGTGAAGTCAGAATCCGTGAAGACCAAAGAGAATCAACCGAGAT
Organism: Periplaneta americana; assembly: GCF_040183065.1. NCBI lineage: Eukaryota > Metazoa > Arthropoda > Insecta > Blattodea > Blattidae > Periplaneta > Periplaneta americana. The sequence goes on from NC_091121.1 coordinate 5,601,595, forward strand.
GACAATGATGATAACGACAACGATGATGATGATGATGATGATAACATTAGGCCTATCTTGCGGAAAATAGTTCAATGAACTTTATTACCTTTATTATATCGGAGTAAGTGAAGTGAGATTCCGTGAATATCCACGTGAATCAACAAGTAATAACACAATTGGCAACCTGCCTGGCTAAAAGGTCAGAGGAAACTATTAAATGGTTATCTATCAAGGAACGAACTCACAGCCCGTAAAACAAAAACGGAGAGCAAATAGAACCGCTACGGTGGTTCCGTAAGAACCACAATCACAACACGAAAGCAGGACGGCTGATTTCTTTGTCGAACACACAGCCTGGAGGTAAGAAAGAGGGAGGGAAATTCAGTTTCCTTTCACAGAATACAAGCTAACTTCATTTCGAGACTTTATAAATAACTGATATAGAAGGAATTCGTTATTCAATTTTCTTGCAAACTTACTTACCTAACATAAAATGACGAAGGAAATTTCATTAACAGGTATTTTAAAATAAAGAGCTTCCATTTCTGAAACTCTTTTTACCACAAAATGGATACAAATTGCGAGGTTTCGTGCAATAGAATCTCAACTACCCCGCAGCAATTCGGTTTTCGTTATAACATCAATATGATGGATGGATTGTTATCAACGGATGTAAATTTTAAACGGTTCTCGCTTCAGCTTATTTTCCGTTTTACATACTAAACACGGATTCAGCTTAACCCGTGGGCGAAATTCCCGTCAAACATTTTGATCAAACCGCTTTTCCCCCGACACTCGGCACTCGATCACTGAAATTGTTACTCGTATACTAACACCCAGATTACCTTAATACGCTGTCTTTGCACGAGTACAAACCCTTTCCTGATATATTAATATTATGTTTACATACAGTTACCGGTATTACATCGAATAAAACCAAATGTAATTGTTTTACGTCCTTCCGCCTATTTCTATGGTCGTGGTATTTAATTAAAATTAACACTAATATATAGAAGACAATCGTTTTATGTTGTGTTTATAAATAAACACAGAATAAATATGGGAAATGCGTGTTATTATTCGGTTGAGAAGCTTTTATCATCCAGTCTGCTGTCAAAAAATCTGAAAGTTAGAATTTATAAAACAGTTATATTACCGGTTGTTCTTTATGGTTGTGAAACTTGGACTCTCACTTTGAGAGAGGAACATAGGTTAAGGGTGTTTGAGAATAAGGTGCATAGGAAAATATTTGGGGCTCAGAGGGATGAAGTTACAGGAGAATGGAGAAAGTTACACAACGCAGAACTGCACGCATTGTATTCTTCACCTGACATAATTAGGAACATTAAATCCAGGCGTTTGAGATGGGCAGGGCATGTAGCACGTATGAGCGAATTCAGAAATGCATATAGAGTGTTAGTTGGGAGGCCGGAGGGAAAAAGACCTTTAGGGAGGCCGAGACGTAGATGGGAAGATAATATTGAAATGGATTTGAGGGAGGTGGGATATGATGATAGAGACTGGATTACTCTTGCTCAGGATAGGGACCAATGGCGGGCTTATGTGAGGGCGGCAATGAACCTCCGGGTTCCTTAAAAGCCAGTAAGTAAGTAAGTAAGTAAGTAAGTAAGTAAGTAAGTAAGTAAGTAAGTAAGTAACCTTTGAAATAACATTTCTTATAGATTTTAAATAATTTTTATATCATAAATCTTCAGTGTCTTGTACCTGGGACATCGAATATCCAACAGCCCAATATCGTTTTTGTGTAACTGTACATTTCAACCGAACTGTATGTAAAGCCCCAAAATTTAAACTTTTTCGTGATTTTAATGAAGCAAATTATCTTTTCTTTTCTCGTTGTTGGTAACTCTATAGCATCTACTAGATACTTTATGGTTGTGCTAACAGATGGAGTTACTTGTCAACAATGTGACGCTGAAACGTGTGTTCAGGTTACTGCCCAGCGACAGTCCTGATGTATGCTATATTCTTGATTATTGGTTAATTAATATTAACCCGGGACACTCATATTGAAACAAAATATTATGTTTTTGATTTCGTAATTGAATATATGTGGCTATTCCCTAAAATAACATTTCTTATACATTTTAAATAATTTTTATGTCAAGGAAACTCTCCAGTGTCTTGTGTCTGGGACATCGAATTTTTCAAGGGCCCAGCATTTCTTTGGGTAACTGTTCATTTCAACGGAACTATATGTAAGGTCTAAAATTGAACCTTTTTCGTAATTTTGCTGAAGCAAATCATATTTTTTGATTCAGCATGGGTAACCTGAAATAACATTTCTTATAGGTTTTAAATAAATTTTATGTAAAAAAATCTCTTAATTCTCGTCACATGACTAAATTATTCCAATTGCAAATTTCACCTTAGATGGCCGCCATGTTTGTTATTATGTTACGATCTGAGATGTTGAAGTTTGTTTTGATTACCTATCACTAAAAGAAGACGCACACCAGAAACAAAAGAAAGGAATGCAGTCGTCACAATTCCTCTGGAAACTGTTTTTAATTCTATAAAACAAAATTTAAATTCCGTATGTGTACATTCATATTCATAATTAAAATGAGTAACTGAATGGATGGTCGGAGGTGTGTTGAAGTTTGTTTTAATGACGTATCACTACAGGAAAGTACCAGAAACAAAAGAAAGTAGTGTAGTGATCACAATTGCTTTGAAAAAAGTTGTTCACTCTGTAGAATAAAATTTAAATTCCGTACATGTAAATTCATAGCCGTAATTAAAATATAATTGACTGAATGTGTTAAGAATATGGTGACCTCCATGCATACTAATTGGAATTAGTTGACGACACACTCTGTGCTTCGTGACGTCGTCATTTCATTACCCACATAGACAGGCAAGGGCTCTCGGCAGGCCAGTCTCTGAATAAAATGTATCAAGTTATTCGGATGTGAAACCGAGCTGATGTGATGACGGGCCCCTCGTTAGGCAGTTACGCAATTAAGAAAAATAAGATGCAGCGGATTAGCGAACACTACAGCACACACGAGCAACGAACGCACTGCACGTACTTGTTCGCGATGCAAGACACAACAATGGCGCGGAGTGTGAAGAGAGCGCCAGGACAACAGCGGCATAAGTAGCGCTCCATTTAATGGGGTGAATATACTAACAAGAGTAGCACAATCTCGTACTCAGTGGAAAGCAATTCAGGACAGGACAAAATTATGCATTGGTTTTTAGTAAAATTACATTAGCATTAGTTTACACTAGGATTAAGAACATTTGATTGGAATTATAGTCACTTGATCAGCGTGTATTAGAAATAGGCTAGATCAGGACTATAATTTTATTTCACTACATGATTAGGCTACATTATAACTGAACAGACTAAAAGAGGACTATGATTAGACTACATCAGTACTATGATTAGACTACATCAGGATTATGATTAGACTAGATCAGGACTATGATTAGACTAGATTAGGACTACGATTAAACTACATCAGTACTATGATTAGGCTAGATTAGGACTATGATTAGACTAGATCAGGACTATGATTAGACTAGATTAGGACTATGATTAAACTACATCAGTACTATGATTAGACTAGATTAGGACTATGATTAGACTAGATCAGTACTATGATTAGACTAGATCAGGACTATGATTAAACTACATCAGTACTATGATTAAACTACATCAGTACTATGATTAGACTAGATCAGGACTATGATTAGACTAGATTAGGACTATGATTAAACTACATCAGTACTATGATTAGACTAGATTAGGACTATGATTAGACTAGATCAGTACTATGATTAGACTAGATCAGGACTATGATTAAACTACATCAGTACTATGATTAAACTACATCAGTACTATGATTAAACTACATCAGTACTATGATTAAACTACATCAGTACTATGATTAAACTACATCAGTACTATGATTAAACTACATCAGTACTATGATTAAACTACATCAGTACTATGATTAAACTACATCAGTACTATGATTAAACTACATCAGTACTATGATTAAACTACATCAGTACTATGATTAAACTACATCAGTACTATGATTAAACTACATCAGTACTATGATTAAACTACATCAGTACTATGATTAAACTACATCAGTACTATGATTAAACTACATCAGTACTATGATTAAACTACATCAGTACTATGATTAAACTACATCAGTACTATGATTAAACTACATCAGTACTATGATTAAACTACATCAGTACTATGATTAAACTACATCAGTACTATGATTAAACTACATCAGTACTATGATTAAACTACATCAGTACTATGATTAAACTACATCAGTACTATGATTAAACTACATCAGTACTATGATTAAACTACATCAGTACTATGATTAAACTACATCAGTACTATGATTAAACTACATCAGTACTATGATTAAACTACATCAGTACTATGATTAGACTACATCAGTACTATGATTAAACTACATCAGTACTATGATTAGACTAGATTAGGACTATGATTAGACTAGATCAGTACTATGATTAGACTAGATCAGGACTATGATTAGACTAGATTAGGACTATGATTAAACTACATCAGTACTATGATTAGACTAGATTAGGACTATGATTAGACTAGATCAGTACTATGATTAGACTAGATCAGGACTATGATTAGACTAGATTAGGACTATGATTAAACTACATCAGTACTATGATTAGACTAGATTAGGACTATGATTAGACTAGATCAGTACTATGATTAGACTAGATCAGGACTATGATTAAACTACATCAGTACTATGATTAAACTACATCAGTACTATGATTAAACTACATCAGTACTATGATTAAACTACATCAGTACTATGATTAAACTACATCAGTACTATGATTAGACTAGATCAGGACTATGATTAGACTAGATTAGGACTATGATTAAACTACATCAGTACTATGATTAGACTAGATTAGGACTATGATTAGACTAGATCAGTACTATGATTAGACTAGATCAGGACTATGATTAAACTACATCAGTACTATGATTAAACTACATCAGTACTATGATTAAACTACATCAGTACTATGATTAAACTACATCAGTACTATGATTAAACTACATCAGTACTATGATTAAACTACATCAGTACTATGATTAAACTACATCAGTACTATGATTAAACTACATCAGTACTATGATTAAACTACATCAGTACTATGATTAAACTACATCAGTACTATGATTAAACTACATCAGTACTATGATTAAACTACATCAGTACTATGATTAGACTAGATCAGTACTATGATTAGACTAGATCAGGACTATGATTAAACTACATCAGTACTATGATTAGACCAGATCAGGACTATGATTAGATTCGATCAGAACTATGACTCGACATTATTGGGACTACGATTAGACTAGATTAGGACTAATCATAGTCCTGACTTAATCTAAGCACAGTCCTAACCCAGTTTGACGACAACGTAATATGATTATATAGGTAATTCTAATGTAATCTCACCATAATCCTCACCCAGTGTCATCATAGATCTGAATTAATCTAATCGGGCTAAATCAGGTTTACGGTCACATTAGATATGTTTACCTTAGGATTATAATCAGACTAATTTGGGAGTATTATTAGACAAAGTCAGGACTACGATTAACTTGAATCAGTATCGTCATCAGTTTAGATTAAGATTAATGTATCATTAGATTATAATATGATTGTGAACAGATTAGATTATAATTAATTAGGCTTTATGAATAGTTATGATTATAGGATTGGATTATGATTATAATATGATCAAATTAGGATTATAATATTAGATAATGATTGTATCGTTATATTAAGATTATGATACGATTGGATTAGGGTTACGGTCGAATTAGATTCGTATTGTGATCATTTTAAATGAGGAGAATAAAGATAGTTATCGAAAAAGTCGACCAAGGCATAAATGACGGTGATATTAGGTTTGCGTATGTTGCAACTTGTACTTTACACAACGGTACAGACGTTAGTTCTATATTAAATTAAGACCTGTATTGACAAATTATTACGACGTATTCATAGGGAGACAAAAAGTTGTTTCACGTCACGCAATTGTAATTCTTCGAAAGACCAACAGCAAGGTTCGAATTGTAACCTTTCAGGAAGTTTGTTTTATCACGAAGGTACAATGACTGAGGGGCGCTATGACATCGATTTCTCGCGCAATTCCCAGAAGTGCAGGCATTGACCACTTCATTCCATATTCCTTGTGTTACGTCAACGTGACCCAATTGCGGAGAGAGTCCTTATTCTGTGTGCACAGTTCCTCGCGTCGAGACGAATCCTGGAGAAGTTACAGCAGCAACTGCAATTACTACGGAAATATTCTAGTAATCATCTTCAGAATGAGATCCCATTAGCTGACGTCACGTTGGATGCTGACGTTCCCTACTATATTGTCAGCGGAAGCGGCACTATAATTGAGACTAAATTATATTTATTTTATTTTTTATTTTATTGGTTTATTTTACGACGCTGTATCAACATGTAGGTTATGAAGGTGATAATGCCGGTGAAATGTGTCCGGGGTCCAGCACCGAAAGTTACCCAGCATTTGCTCGTATTGGGTTGAGGGAAAACTCCGGAAAAAACCTCAACCAGGTAACTTGCCCCGACCGGGATTCGAACCCGGGCCACCTGGTTTCGCAGTCAGACGCGCTGACCGTTATTCCACAGGTGTGGACGACTAAATTATAACAGTATTTTTTTTTTTTACATATGCATATGCGTCCGTTTCGTCTGCAATATTCGCCGGGCTGATCACGTAACACCATCCCTCGAAATGTTGTCCTGGCTCCGTCTAGAAGATCGTAGGAGAACCCACTGTCTTTCCCTTCTCTTTCACATATTGCATTTCTCCACTCCTGTCTATCTTGCGTCTCGTTTTCAAAATTTATCCACCCATCATAACCTAGACACAAGATCACAACACTCCTCAATATTATCATTCCCTCCCCACCGAACATCCTCATATTCATCTTCTTTCACTGTGGCTGTTCCTCGGCTTTGGAATTTCCTACCGAGTAATGTCAGGGACTGTCAGACATCAAGCCAATTTAAGAATAGACTAACGAAATATTTTTCTAACAATTCTTGTTAAGAATAATAGCCGTTTCAGGTTTCTCAATGTTTAATAATGGTTATATATATCACAGATAAATATCTAAATTATCTCATCATCATTATTATTATTATTATTATTATTATTATTAGACTATTATTATTATTATTATTATTATTATTATTATTATTATTATTATTATTATTATTTAATATGAGAAATTTAATAACGATTTTTCTATGTGTTCACGTAAAAGCCTCCTTAAAGTGAAGGAGTAAATCATATTAAATTTTCTCATGTTTACTTCACTTTATGGACTTCTCCATTTCTTCAGCGGTTGTCCTTTATACCTACGTCCCAAGTTTGCCGGTCCTTCCAGTTTTCTTCCTCCAAATTACGGTCTCTCATCATCATCATTATTTCATTTCTTCAGGATGCTTTAGGTCGGACGCGTTTCCTCCTTCCAAGTGGTAACAGTTCCATCATCCTCCTTGGCCATCTCTCTTCATTCATCCGCCTCACATGCCCACCACATCACTGCAGTGTTCTTTCCTCTAGTCTCTGTATCACAGTCTCTTCTGCCTCCAATCGCTTTCTGATGTCTTTGATCCTTATCCTCTAGAACAGGCATGTCAATTGATGCTCACAGGAGCAAGCGCGCGCTTTAGAGCCCAGGAGAGTCTGAGCGCTTTACAGCGGAAAGGAAAGAGACAGATGAATGAGGTGGTATATACCGCTTGGTCGAGCTATATTCAGGGATGGCCAGCACTGATTCAATGGATAAAGTGAAGAGAACTTATTAAAACTGTATCCATGTTAATTTTTTAGATTTGCCTGAGAAGTATAAGTGCATTATAAGAATGTAAGTTTTAATTTTAATGCTCATTTTTCACAAGTTTGATTTTTTATTCAAAAGAAATATTTTCTCAACTTTTCGTATAGAAAAGTGAAATTTTCAGGTATAGGCCTATTTATTTAGTAGCCTTACAGAATGTTTTCGTAAATCTAATATACCGTATATACGTCTTACTGAAGATAGTGTAGTGAAAATTTTGAAAATATTCGCATGAAAATTATTTGCAAGGAAATGAATTAACAAAGCAACTACTGTTACATCATAAGCAAAAGATACGTGCCCATGTGTTGTAAAAATGTCAGCTCTATAGCTTCAGCAGATTTCGAGAAAATAATTTTTAATATTCTGATGATAGGAAGTTGCTCACAAATATCACCTTAAAGGCATAATGCGATAAGAGTTTTGTTATGTAAAACAGATACAGTACCTAGGTAACTTTGCTTTGTACTGTAATATTGTTTCGATTAGTTTACTGATTACTTTTGTAAGGCTAAAGATACCATCAATATAAATTCCAACTCATCATGTCATACTCAATCTCTTTCTTTGGAATATCACTTTCTTTATGAATGATGTGTTTCATCCACTTAATACAGTGTAATATTATACTACTATGGAATTTATGTGAATATTCCTTCTTAACTCTCTATTATGTTATTAAGATTTAAAACACAAGTGCAATATTAAGAAATCAGTGTTAGTACTTTTGTTTTACAGACAATATAGATAATATTAAACAGAAAGAAGTCATATAAAAATAACGACATAAAATTTCACGTTCCGTTTGAAGTTTGTTATTTTCAAGGTTGCTTATTCATATACACAACCCTTCCTCTTTCCATACTTAGCGCTTGCTGCCCGCGCACGTCAAGGTCAGAAAAATGCGCTTGCTTTGACATCACTGCTCTAGAACCTGGATATCCTTGCACTTCATCATAAACCCTCCACTTCTATGGATACAGATTCTACAATAAATTGTATAGAGGATCACTTTGTTTGTCTCCTTAATTTCTCTACTCCGCCATACACCATTCAATATCCTAACAGATTTCCTCGCTTGAGAAATTCGATAGTCAATATCCATGTCAAAATTCCATATTTATAGGTAAGAGATCCAAATAAATATTTGAAGGATTGTACTGCCTTAACTGTTCCTTGTTCTAACATAATGTCCTCACACTTTCCTCCCACTACCAACTTTTCTGTTTTTCTCAAATTAATTGTTAAGGCTCCAATTTTTGTAACTTTCCAGTAACCTTCGAAACATATAGACTTCACAACATATCTGCTTTGTGTAGTTATCACTAGATCACCTGCAAATATTAGACAATACACCACTCCACATCCGATATTCATTCCCAGACCCTTCCATTTTCCTGATGTTTCCTGCATATATATCGTGAAAAGAATAGGCGACATACCACAGTCTTGTCTATCAAGCAAACATATATCTACCTACCTACCTACCTATGTATCTATGTATGTAGGTATTATATTTTTCTTTTTTTATTTTATTTATTTATTTTTATTTATTTATTTTCTTATTTATTTATTTATTTTTATTTATTTATTTTCTATTTATTTATTTATTTTTATATATTTATTTATTTATTTATTTTTTATTTTCTTATTTATTTTTTTATTTACTTATTTACTTATTTATTTACGTATTTACTTCTTTATTTATTTATTTATTTATTTATTTATTTATTCTGGTGTAGTTAAGGTCATCATTCTAACGGGCAGAAAAAAAAGTATTTTTTTTTTCACCATGTCAATAATGTCAAAACAAATGCTTATACAAATTTTGGCCACTCGAAAGCAATTACAAGGGCCGTCTAGAAGTAAGTTTTCCTGGGGCCGATTACAGAAAGAAAACACAATTTCATGGAAAAATTTATTGGAACAGATACAGCAATATTGTTAGATCGAAAAGGCATTAACTGTGCCGTTTTTCGCATTTTTATGAAAAGCTATGTAAACTGTGAAATGTTCGTTATCGGTTGTAATAACTGTAAATGGCTAAAATACAATAATTTGAATAATAATATGGGACAAGGAGACGTTTGTAGTATTATAAATTGTAAGAAAAATAGGTTAGAGTTATCCTTCTTCCGAAAGATCCAGGAAGGTGAGTTTATAGAATATAATATATATTTTATAAAAATAATATATAAACCTTATGTATTTCATATTTAAATAGTGGAAGGAAGGTGGTAATTTTTTCAAAAGGACACGATATCGAAAGTACAATACATTTTATCGTCTGCTAGGGAAAGAGTCTGTGATGAGGCGATAGTAGCGATCCTGGTGGTGAGAAACTATCAATGTTTGCATATTTAGTAAGTATTGAGCTTCGTGACTGTATATACTAGACTGTGATTCTACATAGTCCACTCATGTCGTCTGTACTCCATGCACTCACACATAATCCCTTGCTGCAGCCGCAACCAGCACAGTTTTGTAGCTATTCATCAACCGACATTCACTTTTGCACTTTCCCTAATGAAATATTACCTACCCTTAGTCTCTATTCTACCCATCTTCTCCCCACACAAATGGCAAAATATTGTCAGATTTTTTAGTGCCTATTATTAATGCCCCCACATTTCCTGTTCAGTTATACTACATTGAAAGAAAAGGGAAGAAAATAATTACTTCTAAAATATTATAAATGGTCCAAAAAATTGTGAAACATTTCATTCAGAGCAAAAGAAAATAGTTCGCGCTGAGAGAGTTAGAAATAATAACTGCACAAAATCAAGTTCTTATTTTTAAAGAGATTTCACCATTGTGACCGACTTTCAGTCGCTGCGAGACGGCTGCCAATACATTGACAAGGGGAGGGGGAGGAGATTTTGTAAAGGTTCCACAAAAATAAAATGAAAAAGAAGAGACAGTTTCCAAGTCGTATCTTTCATACTTTCATCAAGAAAAGTACCTGTCACAGCAGCAACTTGAGTCTAAGAGAGTCGGTCCTACACTTGAAACACACAAGAAAGTTTAGGGTCAGACAGAAGCAACATGAGACAAAAGATACCAGAACCAGCAAGTCCATATTTAAGAAATACTCGAAGAGTAACAAGTATGTGTTATGAGGAAAAACAGTGTGTTTCTGTATACATATCTGAATTAGAAGAGTGAGAAAGGACACAATTATGCAATTTTACGTACTACATGGTATACGGTTTACTTTCCGTATTTTGTTTAGGCAAAAAGAATATAGAATTTCTAATATAGCTATTAAAATCGTTGATTAATATTTGAGGAGAAAAATTCGCTCCTGCGCCGGGGATGGAACCCGGGTCCTTGGTTCTACGTACCAAGCGCTCTGACCACTGAGCTACGCCGAATTCAATCCACAGCACCGGATCGAACCTTCCTCCTTCAATGTTTCCCTTTGTGACATGACTCCAAGTTAGGCATATACAGTATGTTGACGTATATGTCCAATGTCCAATACTAGGAGTGCACACAGCTGAGTGACTTGTTTGGCCGGGATTCCGCAGTTACGTGCACAGTAATCTGTACAAATATATGCACTGCAGCTATGAGAATATTATAGATTTATTAATTTGTCCTACAGAATAATATCTGTAATATTGACAATTAATATTTGAGGAGAAAAATTCGCTCCGGCGCCGGGATCGAACCGGGTCCTTGGTTCTACGTACCAAGCGCTCTGACCACTGAGCTACGCCGAATTTCTTCTCAAATATTAATTGTCAATAATACAGATATTATTCTGTAGGAAAAATTAATAAAAAAATCTATAATATTAAAATCATGACAAAATGGCTTGATTCCAATTTCTTTTAATTAAATATATCAATATTAACCTTAGTTTATTTGTCTTAACAATTGCCGGCAATCAAAATTTATAAGTTTGTAATAAAGATGTAATAAATACACAACGAAAATGTTCTATACTCCAAGAATTGTAAATGTTCACAATTGAAAGAAGAAACATACGTAAGTCAAATATGTCAGTAACGGTATCAGTGATAATTTATAGTGCAAATGAAATGTGTTCTATAGTGTCAGTGAAATGTGTCCTAAAGTGTCAGTGAAATGCGTCAAAGTGCCACTACAGTGAGTGAGATGAGAGTAAAGTGAAAGACTATTATCAGTACCAATGTGAAACTTATGTAGGGCCTATACATATGTAGGTTTATTGTAAAATTAGGTTCACTTATTAATTAGGTTATTTTATGTATGATTATTAATTGTAATTATTGTGTTAAATTGTATTGTGTGTTGTATAATTGTATTTGTATTGTATAATTGTATTGCCTATTGTAACTTTGTTGTTTATTGTTTATATTGTGTATACCACTGCCACCGGGTGCTTGCCCACTTGCACTGTAAATAAATACATACATTATTGAACAGAATTTAATATGGACTTTTCACATTATTTATCTTTCTAAGAGACTTAGTGAAACAAATGATAAATTTGTTAATAAATTTTCGATGATACTCACCGATTAGAGTTTAATGGAATGTGTATTTAGTCCTTTTCCATTATATTATTCAATATCCATGGCATTATTTTTTGGGGTGGAATTACAATCTAATATTAATCAATTAAATTTATTAGAAAAACGAATAATTAAAGTTTACCTAAAATATTTTGATTAAACCTATGCAACTAAATTCATTTACTTTGAATTTAATGCATTTAAAATTGAACAAATTTATAAAAATACGTTGTTCATAAGTATATATTACAGACAAATAATCATTGTAAAAGACGAAAGAACAATTTGACATTAGTAGAACCTAAATATTCCATATTTGTCGGTCTGAAGTATAGCATTAATTACTCGGCCCTCGGATGTAGGCCTGTAATATTGTAATTACATTATACCCAAAACTTCTGGCATGTAACCCACTCAAATCTAATATGAAAATTAAAAAGTGTCAAGATCATCAATTTGATTGAGTAAAGTAGTCTGTGTATAAATTAATGTCTTACATTTTTACTGCTTAACTTCGGAATAATTTTATAAGCATTATGTATATGGTAAACCGCAATAAATGTCAATTTTAGGGGGTTATTCTTTGAGATGTCCCGCGCCGTGGCGTCGCGGTCTAAGGCATCCTGCCTAGGACTCGCGTTACGGAATGCGCGCTGGTTCGATTCCTCATGGGGGAAGAAATTTTCTAATGAAAATTTCGGCCAGTGTATGGGACCGGTGCCCACCCAGCATCGTGATGCACTTGGGGAGCTACGATAGGTAGCGAAATCCGGTTGCGAATACCAGCTATAAAGGCTGGGGGGGATCATCGTGCTAACCACGCGATACCTCCATTCTGGTTGGATGATCGTCCACCTCTGGTTCGACATGTGGGCGTGATGCCAGCAGCCGGCTGGTTGGTCTAGGCCCTTCACGGGCTGTAGCGCCACGGATTATTATTTATTCTTTGAGATATTTCAAATGAAACTGTATAGTAAAATTTGCTCCTTTCTGCTTCCTTTTCGAGAAAAAAATTGTTTTAGATGAAACATTTCATAGCGTGTTTTGGGAAACTAAAATGTTCCTCATTATATATATATATATATATATATATATATATATATATATATATATAAAAGAAACAATAGATGTGCATTAACCGCCCCTTGAGGTACGCCTGATGTTACATTTCCTAGTTATAATATTTCTTTTCCTAGTTCGATGTTTTGGGTCCTGTTTTCTAAGAAATTATATATCCATCTTACTACTCGATTATCTATTGTAAGCCTGCTTAGTTTCTCTAAAAGTTTTTCGTGAGGCACTACGTCGAAAGCTTTAGCGAAATCGATCACAACTCCATCACAGAAACTCTTGGCCACGTGTTGGGCTTTCGTCGGAAAGGAGAGTTATTGCGTAACAACAGGCATCATAGAGTCCGTGGAGCTATCGCCTGTCTTCTTCGGAACAAGGGTTGGGAAGTTCATGAAGAGGTCCACTGCATTTCTGAAGACGACTCTCACAGAAGAGTGGATATAATAGCAATAAACAGGCAACAACAAAAGGCTATTATCATAGATCCAACTATACGCATGGAGAGAGGTCTAAACCAAGCTCATCAGGTTGATCATGAAAAGAGGGCCATTTACGAACCTTGTATTCCCTACCTTAGTGCCAAGTATAACATCCCTCTCTTCAATTGGTCAGTGACAGGTTTATTTTTTGGTGCTCGGAGTTCTTTACCAAAATTTACACATAATTTTTTAAAACAATTATCAATGCCATCTTTTGAAATTCATAAAATCATCTCGCAAATTCTCAAAGATTCCCTGCAGATTATACAGTTTCATTTATACCACTCAGAAGACCTTAATTAAGGATATGCTAATTTTAAATAAAATCTTTTATTTATAAGTATAATTTTATAGTCATCTTCTAAGATTTTATTTTGTAATTGATAATCAATGGTGCTTAATTATTACATTTTATTTTTATAATAATATTCATATTTAATTGATTATATTTGTTTGCTATTAATTTCCGGATCCTCGTGGTCATCCTTAATTAAGGCCGGACGAGTTATTTATCTCTCTCTCTCTCTCTCTCTCTCTCTCTCTCTCTCTCTCTCTCCTATCATCTTCATCGGATAAATCTTGCATTAAGAATACGATTTGACTTTCGCAAGAATATCCTGGTCCGAAGCCGTGTTGATTTTTGTTCAGCCATTCGTTATTTTCTAAAATGCTGCGAATATATTGTGTCATTAGATGTTCCATTATTTTGCAGATAACTGATTTGAGATTGACAGGTCTGTAATTGTCCGCTTCGCTTTTGTCTCCTGCTTTATATATGGGGATTGTGATAGGCGATTTCCAGTCGCCTGTGAATACTACAATTATCTATATATATAATTTGAACTGGTAATGGAAATTACGGGAAAACGGCTGAATGGATTTTAATAAATGACCCCTCATTTTCAAGCTTGAAACCCAACTTTTTTCAGAAAAATAATAGTTTTCAGTGAAATGTTAATTTTCCTACATAATTTTCCTATTTTCCAAAATCCATCTTTCGTCAGTTTGAGAACTAATTGCATTTCAGAAAAAAACAAAACACACACTACAATAATCAATACGCTATTACACGAAGGCCATGACTTGTAGGATTGCCGACATATTTAGAGCTCAAATTCAATTGGTTATTAAAAACTTTAAGACTTACTAAAAATAATTCACAGGTCTTTTTCTGCGATTTGTAATTTTCTGAGTACAGCTGTGTATTAGCTATTAAAATCTACAAAACTTGAGGTGGTTTGATGACATTATTACCATTATAAATGAAATATCATTATAGTTAATGCCTTGATGTGACTATTTTTAATTAATTATACATATTAATGCTATATTGATGACATGAAAGTGAAACGTTTTGGGGTTATATAAGTAGATGTAGAGAATATCTTAAATTAGATCTTCATTTCTATAATTTACTGAGTGGCGGCTGTATAGTATATATAACTACAAAACTTACGTAAGATAATAATATTGTTATTAAAATTCAAATACTTTTATAGTTATTAATCAAGTGGGGTTGGGTCTTTTTCATATAGGCCTACTTAATGGCGGTGTGGTGTAGATATTTATATGCGTCAGTATCTTCAGTATTGACTCGAGAGAGCGTAAAAATTTCAATTCCTAAGGAAAGACCAAAAGGTATTACTTACTGATAAAATATGAGGCCTACAAAATTTTGTAGTCTCCCGATCATTTCACCAAGATCTCTTAGCAGGGTAAAATGATTTTACCTTCTACATTTCAAGCTCTACATGCAGCAGCTACACCAAGATCCTATGTCTATTGTTCGAAAGCATAGTAAACCTGACATTTTTTTTTTAACTTTCGCCTACAATCCACAATGACCTAAAACAGCTTTTGCTTTTCTCCTACATGAAAAACCCACTGATCGTCCTGACATTCTTACTTGCATTTTCGCGTTGAAACTGAAAAACTGAAGGTGGATAGGTTCAAGAAAAAGTATTTGGCATAAAAAAACATTCAGAGGGAGTATGTTTCATTATTATGGAAGCAAATAACTTTCAAAATGTCTGGTATTCTTCGTTGAAAATAAATATGTACAATTTTTATTTGAACATGTAATGAACTTAGTTTGCAGCATTTGCTGTACAAGCCACTAGTTTATTTATATTTTAAAAATTCCCATTAAGTACGGGATCATGGCTTCACCTCCTAACTTTAAAATTTCTGTAGGAATATCGTCTGGACTCTCTCGATGTTCGGTTTTGTAGTATTTTTATTCTGTTTCGAAAATTTTTAGCCGTTATTTCGAACATTCACCTTCCTCCATTATAATGTCTCTCTTTTTTATTGAAAATATAAATAAATTTTGAGTTCCATAAATCTGATTTTAAATAAAATATTTAATTTTTGCGGATGCTGAAGACGTACAGGTATTTTCCTAAAATTCTGGAATATATTCTTCAACATTGCAATATCTTTTCTATACTTTACATAATGCGAGAGTGAAGAAATCTTCACAGTGTTAAAGATCACATGAACTATATTTTTCAGATTTCTGCATTATCCAAAATTCCATATCCACTCTATATGACCCGAAGTTCCTAAGTCAGAAATAACGTTTCGTTCGGTTTACCTTTTTGCAGTATACAGCAAGGAAGATTGCTGTGTATGAAATACAATACATAAAAGCCGCATTCACTCCAAAATAATCCTTTCACTGCATGGAGGAAAGCCTGGCTGTATGCTGCACTTCCTACGACGACCGTGTTCAATAAAATAAACGTATGCTGCAGCACAAGACGGCAGGCATCACAACTCTATCTTGTGATCCAATACTGCTGGTATAAGCCTCTTCTTATGTTTCTTATTCCTATTCTGTAGTTTAGGGCACTTTAAATCTACAGCAACCCAAGTGAACAATGCTTCAGATTACAGAGATTTTATGAATTCATAAGAAGCTTGAAATAATTGGGGTGTACTATAAGCAGTAATATGAGTTGCTGCAGAAAGTCAAAACGAGGATAGCTATAGCAAATTAAGCTTTTAATGGAAAAAGGAGCATCTTATGCGGACATCTGGAAAAAGAACTAAGGAAGATGAAAGAGTGATGGAACGGAGAAAAATTCTCTCCGGCGCCGGGATTTGAACCCGGGTTTTCAGCTCTACTTGCTGATGCTTTATCCACTAAGCCACGCCGGATACAACCCCGACGCCGTTTAGAATCGTCTCAGATTAAGCTCAAACTCTTGGGTTCCCTCTAGTGTCACTCATATCGAGTGCACCTCAGCACATGTGTGTACTTCGGTCCTGCGTTCATAGACATCTATGACGTAGTGCAGAGGGCGGCCACTAGAGAGAAACCAAGAGATGGAGCTTAATCTGAGACGATTCTAAACGGCGTCGGGGTTGTATCCGGCGTGGCTTAGTGGATAAAGCATCAGCACGTAGAGCTGAAAACCCGGGTTCAAATCCCGGCGCCGGAGAGAATTTTTCTCCGTTCCATCACTCTTTCATCATGTGATGACGCAAAATATCTGCATGGAAATATCATATGTACTTCGGTACATCACAATATATAAAACTAAGGAAGAGACTAGTGAAGTGCTTCGTGCGGAGTGTAAAATTATATGAGGGCAGAAATATGGAAATTACGAGGACGTGAAGGGAAGCGACTAGAAGCATTTGAAATGTGGATATGGAGAAGAATTCTGTAGTGCTCGGGAAAAGTGACACAAGTCAGATACCACAAACCTTTTTTGATAATTTATTGACAACTTAAGGAACATCTGCTCGCTTAGAAAAAAAATACATAGGTATTCCTCCCATTATAATAATTCATAGAGAAAAAAATCAAATCGACGTAAATCAGTGTAAGTTGTCAATAAATTATCAAAAAAGGTTTGTGGAAACTGACTTATGTCACTTTTCCCAAGCACTGCAGAATTGAACGTGTGAAATGGACAGACAGAATAAGAAATGAAGCTGTGTTGGAAGGAATGGGTGAGGAAAGAATGATGCTGAAACTGATCAGGAAGAGGAAAAGGAATTGGTTGGGTCACTGGCAGAGAAGAAACTGCCTACTAAAGGATGCACTGGAAGGAATGGTGAACGGGAGAACAGTTTGAGGCAGAAGAAGATATCAGATGATAGAAGACATTAAAATATATGGATGATATGCAGAGACTAAGAGGAAGGCAGAAAATCGGAATGATTGAAGAAAGCTAGGTTTGCAGTGAAAGACCTGCCCTTGGGCAGAACATTATGAATGAATAAATAAAGCAGGTAGAGGAAACCAAATTTTCTCTTTCTCTATAATAATAATAATAATAATAATAATAATAATAATAATAATAATAATAATAATAATAATAATAATTTATTTAACCTGGCAGAGTTAAGGCCATACGGCGTTCTCTAACACTCAACCAGGATCTATCACGTTTTTAATGCAATATCCAACAGGATTCCTGTCCCAGAGATTTATTCATCGAGGTTTAATGCAGGTTCCACACACTATACGCATTCACGCATACACAGTGACGTACAAACCCACACTTTCCCACATACTCTGAAATCCAAAGCTATCTTATCAGACTCCATGAAATATCCTTAGGGTGGCAGAATGTTAAAATTTCCCATTTCAGGAGTCAATCAGCAATGAGGAGCAGTAAGAATTTTCAGTCCTACGTGCTGCCCACAGGAAATACCTTACTCCAAATAACACTGACACTTATTTGTGTTGGAGACTGAATGGACTCTATGGCCATAGCGTACTTACTTACTTACTGGTTTTTAAGGAACCCGGAGGTTCATTGCCGCCCTCACATAAGCCCGTCATTGGTCCCTATCCTGAGCAAGATTAATCCAGTCTTTATCATCACACCACACCTCCCTCAAATCCATTTTAATATTATCTTCCCATCTACGTCTCGCCTCTCTAAAGGTCTTTTTCCCTCCGGCCTCCCAACTAACACTCTAAATGCATTTCTGGATTCACCTATACGTGCTACATGCCCAGCCCATCTCAAAAGTCTGGATTTAATGTTCCTAATTATGTCAGGTGAAGAATACAATGCGTGCAGTTCTGCGTTGTGTAACTTTCTCCATTCTCCTGTAACTTCATCCCTCTTAGCCCCAAATATTTTCCTAAGCACCTTATTCTCAAACACCGTTAACCTATGTTCCTCTGTCAAAGTCAGAGTCCAAGTTTCACAACCATACAGAACAACCGGTAATATAATTGTTTTATAAATTCTAACTTTCAGATTTTTTGACAGCAGACTGGATGATAAAAGCTTCTCAACCGAATAATAACACGCATTTCCCATATTTATTCTGTGTTTAATTTCCTCCCGAGTATCATTTATATTTGTTACTGTTGCTCCAAGATATTTGAACTTCTCCACTTCTTCAAAAGATAAATTTCAAATTTTTATATTTCCATTTCGTACAATATTCTCGTCACGAGACATAATCATATACTTTGTCTTTTCGGGATTTACTTCCAAACCTATCTCTTTACTTGCTTCGAGTAAAATTCCCGTGTTTTCCCTAATCGTTTGTGGATTTTCTCCTAACATATTCACGTCATCCGCACAGCCGAAAGAATTAGATCGAAGGAAAAAATCCACGAATGCAACGGGAATTGAACCCGGAACAGTAGCTTCCGTGAAACAAGAGTTGCATCCTAAGAGATGTGTACACTCTACACTCTCTAGTACAGTGGGCCAGGCTTTCCCCTCTGGGATTAAATTCAAGAAAGTCTTGAGACAGGCCGCGTCTCACTTGTTGGCCACCGTAACTTAATCTTGGTACATTCGCCGGTGGAACACCCACAGCTGTAATTCGTAGCCATGACGTGAGGTATGTGCAGCTCATGCAGTCGTGCACCTCAGGTCAAACCGCCAGTTATAAAATTACATGACAGTCAGAGTTCCAGTGGCGGAATGGCTGAACCTAGCTTTGTAGATGCACGCAGACAGAAAGAAGAAAAGAGAAGATGGACGGACATACGAACAGTTAGACATGTTGGGTGTACCAACTAAGAGATTGACGGATAGATGGACCAGTGAGCGTGTATGGACTGAGAGACTGGAGGACACGATAACTAGAGCTAGGCTGTTGGTACCAGAACTGTTAAGTTGTGTGACCTTGGATTATATCTTTAGCAATAATAAGTAAGAGAGTCTCTCAATGTCAGTGAACCAGAACGACTAACATCTACAGCCGGGTGGTAACCAACATGTGCTCCAATCGTCCACAGCCTTTTTTTTATTATCCAATGTAATAAACCCTATTTCACCCTGAGGTATATTAGGGTTATAGTTGGTATCAAAATACATATTTTATAACCAATGAACAATAATAAAATTACAATACAAAATTGTGGTCAAGGTTACAATTCACATGAATTATGTACAAGAATGCACCTTAATGAAAGAATGGATCGTTTCATAAAGCCTCAAGGCATGTCTCTATATTTATATCTAATAGTTATAGGAAGAAATATATAAAATAGCTATTAAACATGTTATTTTAGAAGCGATAAATAGCTATACTAAGAGATGGCTTAAAATTTACGAATTAAATACATTATTTAGTAACAACAATTGGCAATAATCAGGTATTACAAGAAATGGCTCAAAATTAGAAATCAAATGCCTAATTAAAATAAAAATTAAAACCAAAAGTACAATATTATAGTATGCGAAATTGAAGACTTACAGTTTCATTATAGTTGATTAGAACTAATACGATTTGTTTTACCCCGGAATAATTTAACATTTTACAGTTACACGAATATTCTATTCAAGAAGGACATGAAATACTTATATGATTTGGAGTTGGTAAGTATATTGGTTAACGGTTTGGTAAATGTATAGTTTAAAGTGTTCAGTAACAACTCAAGCTCGTATCTTTCACGGCAAAAGACTGGACAATCATATAATACAGGTTTGACATCTTGAGATTCCTCCCCACAAATGCAAGTTGCATCGTCTTTAATATGGAATCTATTTAAGTATTCCCCGAATTTTCCATGCCCAGTCAAAAACTGTGTGAGTATGAAATTTGGCATTATTACTTTACATTTATTACGATCATGGACCGTTGGAAAATACAGCTCTTTTGTAAGAATTCCCTTATCACTATTGACCCATCTTTCGTTCCATTCTTCGTCCACAGCCTTAGAACAAGAAAATGATTAAAAAAAACGATAATTTGTAATTATAAATTTCGTAACTCCCAATCTAAATTAATTTACCCATAAAAATTGAAGAGTTATCCTTCGAAGAGGTGGAAAAATTCAAATATCTTGGAGCAACAGTAACAAATATAAATGACACTCGGGAGAAATTAAACGCAGAATAAATATGGGAAATGCGTGTTATTATTCGGTTGAGAAGCTTTTGTCATCCAGTCTGCTGTCAAAAAATCTGAAAGTTAGAATTTATAAAACAGTTATATTACCGGTTGTTCTGTATGGGTGTGAAACTTGGACTCTCACTTTGAGAGAGGAACATAGGTTAAGGGTGTTTGAGAATAAGTTGCTTAGGAAAATATTTGGGGCTAAGAGGGATGAAGTTACAGGAGAATGGAGAAAGTTACACAACGCAGAACTGCACGCATTGTATTCTTCACCTGACATAATTAGGAACATCAAATCCAGACGTTTGAGATGGGCAGGGTATGTAGCACGTATGGATGAATCCAGAAATCCATATAGAGTCTTAATTGGGAGGCCGGAGGGAAAAAGACCTTTGGGGAGGCCGAGACGTTGATGGGAGGATAATATTAAAATTGATTTGAGGGAGGATATGATGATAGAGAGTGGATTAATCTTGCACAGGATAGGGACCAATGGTGGGCTTATGTGGGGGTGGCAATGAACCTTGGTGTTCTTAAAAGCCAGTAAGTGAGTATTAATACGAGATTAACTGTAAATATTTTAACTGCTGCAGTTCATTTGCCAGACGTCAAGATCTTGATTATTAATTTTTTTGTAAAATCATTAAGGCTGATATTGATTGTGAATCCTTCTTAAACAATATCAGTCTTCGTATTCCTGCTAAGGGTGTAATACACTCAGGGACAAAAAAAACCGGACACTTTAATATTTGCTGGTATTTTGCAAAATATTATCATCTCCTACAATATTATGGTAGCCATCTGTTGTTATGGAGACGTGTATACATTGTTCATTGTTTTTTGTTTTATAAACAGGCCATTACAACCAAATATTCCAATTTTGCTTTCGGAGTCTCAGCTATAACAATTTTGTCTCAACCATTTTGTGCTTCATTATCGTTATCATTCGTTATTTCTTTATTTTCACATTTTCTGAGTTTAAGTGGGGTTGTAACATTTGTCTTAAAACAAGATGCGACCAGAAGATGTGGCTCGAGCTGTAGCCTTTACGATGATGGACGCAGTGTACGTTACATTGCAAATGTTATGAATATGGCTAGAAGCACAACCCATGATGCCATAAAACGGTATAGAGAGACCCTAGAATATACCAGAAGACCAGGTTCGGGTCGTCCAAGAGCTACAAATCCAAATGAAGACAGGTATATGGTGTTGAGAGTTCTTAGGGAGCGCAACCTGCCAGCTACTAGTGTAGCCCAGCAATTTATTAACATGCATGGACGCCCAATTTCGGCCAAAACAGTTAGAAGGAGGTTGAAAGCAAGTGGACTGATATCAATTAGACCTGCAACTGGTCCCAGACTTCTCAGGATGCATCGAGTTGAACGACTGCATTTTGCAAATGATCACAGGGATTGGAGAAATGGACAGTGGAGCTATGTTCTGTTCACCGATGAGTCCCGTTTCAATCTGTGCTCACCTGATGGACGTGAAAGAGTTTGGAGAAGGAGGGGAGAACGATTTTCACAGTGTTGCATTTCCGAAAATGTGCCGTATGGAGGTGGTGGAGTGATGGTTTGGGCAGGAGTGTGTACGGATACTCGTACAGAGTTGGTTTTTGTTGAAAATGGAATACTAACAGCTGATAGGTATATAAATTAATGTTTTGCTGATCATGTTGTGCCATTTGGCCAATTTGTAGGCGATAATTTTGTTTTAATGCATGATAATGCACGGCCGCATATTGCCCATGCGGTCGGAGATTATCTCCAAGAAGTGGGAATCCATGTTCTTCCATGGCCAGCAAGGAGTCCAGACATGAACCGAATTGAACACGTGTGGGACATGCTGGGACGGCGTGTTAAGAATAGACACCGAGACCAGAATCGTTACAAGAGTTGAGGCGAGCACTTCGCGAAGAATGGGAACTTATTCCTCAAGAAGACATTGCTAACCAAATTGAGAGCATGGCAAGACGTATGGATGCAGTTATTCAAGCCAGAGGGGGTAATACCCGTTACTAAAAAGAGTTTTTAATGTTTAAGGTACCATAAAATGAAAAAACAGTTAGACCAAACGATGCCATAGTTATACGCCCTTTGTAATTTTTTGTAAATTTTCTCATCAAAGATTTTTATTTTTTTTTCAAATGTTGTCGTATAAGGTGCTAATTGGAACATTATTTTGTTTAAATGGGTTTTGTTTAATTTTTAAATAATTGGCAACAAAATAAAAGCAAATATAGAAGTGTCCGGGTTTTTTTGTCCCTGAGTGTATTTCATATAATTTTTACAAAGAAATTCTAAAGCTCTCTCTCCGGTCTGCAGATGTATAAAATATGCTAATATGCATGGATTGAACTTGGATCCATTTAAGGTGTAGTATATACTTTTTGGAGTTTTATGTCAATTGTTATTACTTTATGTCTTTTGTTTAGATATGTATTGTAATATTGTTCTCGTTACCCTTTATATCATTTATATTACCTATATCTATTTATAAGACTCCATGCTTTAATTTTCAATCACCATTATTTTTAATTGTCATTATTTTAATAATTATTCCTATGTATTTTTATTGTAATTTCTATCATTATTAATACTTTTGTAATTATATTATGTGGTGAACTGTTATTGGCCCCTAGTTGTTGTACAGCATATTAAATATTAGTAAATAAATGAAATAAATTATTATTATTATTATTATTATTATTATTATTATTATTATTATTATATAGATTTTAAAAAGGCATATGACTCGGTTAGGAGAAAAGTATTATGTGATATGCTTATTAAATTTGGTAATCCCAAGAAACTAGTTCGATTAATTGAAATATGTCTCAGTGAAACGTACAGCAGAGTCCGTATAGGCCAGTTTCTGTCAGATGTTTTTCCAATTCACTGTGGGCTAAAGCAAGGAGATGCACTATCACCTTTACTTTTTAACTTCGCTCTAGAATATGCCATTAGGAAAGTCCAGGATAAGAGACAGGGTTTGGAATTGAACGGGTTACAGCAGCTTCTTGTCTATGCGGATGACGTGAATATGTTAGGAGAAAATCCGCAAACGATTAGGGAAGACACGGGAATTTTACTGGAAGCAAGTAAAGAGATAGGTTTGGAAGAAAATCCCGAAAAGATAAAATATATGATTATGTCTCGTGACCAGAATATTGTACGAAATGGAAATATAAAAATTGCACATTTATCCTTCGAAGAGGTGGAAAAATTCAAATATCTTGGAGCATCGGTAAGAAATATAAATGACACTCGGGAGGAAATTAAATGCAGAATAAATATGGGAAATTCCTGTTATTATTCGGTTGAGAAGCTTTTGTCATCTAGTCTGCTGTCAAAAAATCTGAAAATTAGAATTTATAAAATAGTTATATCACCGGTTTATCTTTATGGTTGTGAAACTTTGACTCTTACTTTGAGAGAGAAACAGAGATTAAGGGTGTTTGAGAATAAGGTGCTTAAGAAAATATCTGGGGCTAAGAGGGATGAAGTTGCAGGAGAATGGAGAAAGTTACACAACGCAGAACTGCACGCACTGTATTCTTCACCTGACATGATTAGGAACATTAAATCCAGACGTTTGAGATGGGCAGGACATGTAGCACGTATGGGCGAATCCAGAAATGCATATAGAGTGTTAGTTGGGAGGCCGGAGGGAAAAAGACCTTTGGGGAGGCCGAGGCGTAGATGGGAGGATAATATTAGAATGGATTTGAGGGAGAAGGGGTATGATGATAGAGACTGGATTAATCTTGCTCAGGATAGGTACCGATGGCGGGCTTATGTGAGGGCGGCAATGAACCTTCGGGTTCCTTAAAAGCCAGTAAGTAAGTATTAATTACTAGCCTACTTATATTAATTAACTCTATTATTATTCAACATATAATTCGACACAGTTTGTAAACGTTTGCTACAAGCCACGTAAAAATAGCCAGTTGGACGCTGACTTGAGCGTGGTTATACAATAAAGCGGCCAACTTAGGGTAATTTCCGCCCCGTGACTGGACTGGTCTTGCGCACCCTCACGTTCACTTGCTAAAAATGTCTTTATCTATGACTCCACTTCAGCCATGCAAGAAGATGCGAGCTCGTAACAAATGTCTGAGCCATAGGAGGTTCACAAATTTGCTCCCATGTTTCATGTAATGTGGGTATAAGTACGCTGATGAAAGGGCAGAATTAATTGAATTTTCTGACAGGGTTGTCCACTATTTCATGCGTTATATAATTCAGATAGTTACAAAGCCGTGTAAGGTACATTTTAATTCATGGAGTGGGTCTTATAATACTATCAAGCAACTGCTGGATATTCGGATCAAATCCAATACCGGGTGAATAATGTAAGTATACGTAACCAGTTTTTACATATAAAATAAATAACACTATGTGCATAAAACTAATATGGAATTTAGCCAAAGGAGAAAGACTTAAGACGAGTACATGAAGTCAGTTCCTTCCTGTACTACGAAGTTTTGGCAAAATCAGAAGAACGGAAACATAAAATAAGAGTGGAAGCCACTACACGATCGCATTAAGATACTCATCTACTCTTCATTTTTAATTTTCCTCCAACAATTTTATTTATTTATTTACTTATTTATTTATTTAATTATTTATTTATTTACTTATTTACTTAGTTATTTATTTATTTATTTATGTATTTAATTTATTTATTTAATTACTTATTTATTTATTTACTTATTTACTTATTTATTTAGTTACTTTTTTACTTATTTATTTATTTATGTAAATAATTTATTTATTTAATTACTTATTTATTTATTTACTTATTTACTTATTTATTTATTTATTTACTTATTTACTTATTTATTTATTTACTTATTTATTTATTTATTTATTTATTTATTTATGTATTTAATTTATTTATTTAATTACATATTTATTTATTTACTTATTTACTTATTTATTTATTCACTTATTTATTTATTTACTTATTTACTTACTTATATATTTAGTTACCTGTTTACTTATTTATTTATTTATGTATTTAATTTATTTATTTAATTACTTATTTATTTATTTATTTACTTATTTATTTATTTACTTATTTATTTATTTACTTATTTACTTACTCATTTATTTAGTTACTTATTTACTTATTTATTTATTTATTTACTTATATACTTATTTATTTACTTATTAACTTACTAATTTACTTATTTACTTACTTATTTATTTACTTATTTATTTATTTACTTACTTATTTACTTATTTATTTATTTACTTATTTATTTACTTATTTAATTATATACGCATTTACTTATTTATTTATTTACTTATTTACTTATTTATTTACTTATTCATTTATTTATTTACTTTTTTACTTACTTATTTATTTACTTATTTACGTATTTATTTACTTCTTTACTTACTTATTTACTTACTTATTTATTTATTTACTTATTTATTTTTATCTGAAAGCTTGAACTTTCCAGTTTAAAAAAAAATATATCAGTTTTGTCTCTATGATGTTTGGTTAATTAATTAGCTGAGTTTTTATTGACCGGAAAGACCCTTTCTTTAAACCGGAAGTGCAATTCTGCAAGTGTCAATTCGTCACATTTTATCAATTTTATATATTTTTCGTGTAATAACTATTCGAATTGGGCGGCAGAGTTTGACTGTATTGATTTTGATAAGGTCAGGAAGTTGTTTGCTTGGTTTTACAATTTTTCATACCCTCAGGATGTAGAGTATTTTCATCTATGTTCAGTTTTACAGCATTTTACAATATTAACGTTAACACAAAGTGCACTTATAATTGAGATATTTTCATCATTCTTGCACCAAAATAAAGCTGATTAATCTAGCTAATTGTCGAACTACAAACAATATCCTAGTGCTTAAGAAAGTTAATTTAAAACTCCAAGATCTTAACTTTTTATTTTCATGTTTGAAATTTTCAAAAATTAATATGACATTTATCCTAAATGGGATAAGATAGGAAAAACTGTTTTCACAGCTTATTCTGTCTTCTTTCAGGAGTAAGAAGAGAAAGAAATTTTTTTCTAACATAAAATGTGTGGACCAAGGACTAAAACAAATAAACTTCAGTATTTGCTTTAAAAAATTGCCCTCCCTACCCACCCAAAATATTTGAGGGGTTTATTTTGTGTGAAAATCCTTAATTTTGCGTCTTGTAATCAGGGAAAAAAGAGATTTAAAAACTGAATTAAAATTGAAAATGTATATCCCAATGATACATGAGTAACTTAAGGACCTAAATAATGTTGCAAATTCCTTTAAAATCAGTTTGATACATTTCGAAAGAAATTAAATACAATCGATTTAAGAATTGTATCTAGAGCGACACAATAGTAATATACGTTACAAGAGCGGTATGTTGACGTTTTCATGTTCGAGGAAAAGATTGAAAAAGCGAAACGTAGTTGAGCTTTTTTAATTTCCGAGAACATGAAAACAAACATACCGCTCGTGTATCGTACATTATTTTGTTCGAAGATCGTTTATTACATACC
Organism: Periplaneta americana; assembly: GCF_040183065.1. Classification (NCBI taxonomy): domain Eukaryota; kingdom Metazoa; phylum Arthropoda; class Insecta; order Blattodea; family Blattidae; genus Periplaneta; species Periplaneta americana. The sequence continues at coordinate 5,629,429 of NC_091121.1, forward strand.
TGAAAGAGGAATTTCTAATTAGTTGCAATGAAATCTCCATCTTGGTTTCTGTTCAATGACGGCAACTTTGGAAAACAAATAAATCTATCTTCAACATTGTTCCTATAAAATGTTTTCTGTGTTTACTATACTGCAGCAGGCCGTGATATACGTCTGTCTTTTTTTTTCCCCCAGTCTATGTTGAGTCTGGAATCTTGCTGATTTTTTCACGGCTTCCTTAATGTTACTTGCATTACAAATGCAGTAACTTTTGAGGTGTTGTAAAGTTTACTTAATTTTTGCAAATATTTAAGAACAATAAAACACTCTCCAGGAATAGCTAGCCTAGTGAGTGCCGTCCACACCTGTGGAGTAACGGTCAGCGCGTCTGGCTGCGAAACCAGGTGGCCCGGGTTCGATTCCCGGTCGGGGCAAGTTACTTGGTTGAGGTTTTTTCCGGGGTTTTCCCTCAACCCAAGATGAGCAAATGCTGAGTAACTTTCGGTGCTGGATCCCGGACTCATTTCACCTGCATTATCACCTTCATTTCATTCAGACGCTAAATAACCTAAGCTGTTGATAAAGCGTCGTAAAATAACCTACTAAAATAAAAAATAGTGAGTGCCGGCACCCACTATTAAGTGTGTGCTCGTAAAGCTACCCCACCTACCGGTGGGAGGCCTTAGCCCTCAAGATATGTTATAGGCTAAATTCATTCATTCATTCATTCAATTAACAGTGCAATTTAGGTGAAATTGCAGTGGTAAGTTTCCAATTTATAATTATTACTATATTGAACGTCTTTAAAAATATGTTAAAAGCCTAAAGCAGTGAAATGAATGTTTCGCTTAAGCGGTAAGAAGAGGGAAATTGTTATGTGTGTTACGTTGGGAATACTGAATGTGGTATTTCACACTTACCGCGTATTGGTTGTGTACGGAAAGCAAGCAAATACGCACGATCTCGCACAAAAGTAATTTCAGTTTCAATATGATGTCAAAACCTGAGTTCTTTTATCATTATTTTTACGAACAAAAGAAGTCACATTCTTCCTTAGCAACGACTATTATATATTTCAGTATTGTATTGATTAAGCCTGGTTGAGTGGTAGAGAAGGCTTTTTGGCTTTAACTCTCCCAGCGAAAATAAAACATTCTACACACCACATACCATATTATATAGAGTCCCTACACAAGTTACATCTGTCCTCTTCCCTGAAGGAAATCAAACCTAGACGTGGCTAGAAACCCTATAATTTGAATCAGAGCAACAACGAATTTTCTTACTCACTCGATATTTGTAGCAGTGTACTTGTTATTGTTAAGCCCTCACTCTCTTGAGCTGATAATTCAATAGCTCTGCAGTTTTGCCAAGGAACTAATTCATTTGTCATTGTCAACATTGAATTTTCTCAACAGATGACAGCACTGTCACTCCGTGAAAGCCACTGAAGGGTAGAGTATTCACTAAAAGTTTGGCTGTATCACCATGGAGACGATCATGGCGCTGACAACTATGATGACGAAGGCGGCGTCTTAAGAGGAAGAAGAAGATGGCTGCTGACTTACTTATTACCAACTTGAAAGAAAAGAAGATTATTCAATTAAAAAGACTTTCGCTAATTACTAAGTTTCAGGGAATTAAAGCGATTAGCCAAGAAATAGTCTCTACATTGCGGAGTCCTCTCTCTCTCTCTCGTTTGTTTCCCTTTTGTCCCATCTCTTTTCTTACCTTCCCTCTCTCGCCCTCAGCAAGAGAAGAAAGTTCCCTCCATTTGATGTTTGTCCCCTTCCCTGTACCCTCTCTTACTCCCTTACCAAATCTTTCTTCCTAACCCCCTTCCCACTTCTGTCATCCTTCATCTTTTCGCTGTCCTTGTACACACAACTCCATTTGTCTTTTCCAAGAATTTTACCTCGACAACATGATTTTCATTTTCTGCCCCATTTTAGTCCTCCTCTTCTGTACCTATCCTGCCTTCAGCTAGCTGGATTAGTTGCGAACGAAGAGTGAAAATTCTGATAATATTTCACTTCAGGTCAAAATCCCCGGTCGCCGGCGAAGTAAGGACACTTGAAGTCCCCCTATTAGAGCGACATCGATCATTCGAACCAAAGTAACCCAATTCATATGAAGCACAGCAGATTCCGGGGCAATGCCTTGTAGAGCATCATTGTGTACTGCCAGCAAATGCGGTGCGATCAAGCAAGAATCTTTCCAGTACAATTAAGTTCACGTTCGAATCAGGACAACGTTATTTTGTGTGGATGGATTAACAGGCATATACGTACGAGCTATCCCATATCAAATCAACCGAAATATAGAGAAAATTGACCTGACAATTTTTAAATACAATGAAACTTTTTTTTGTACGTAGAGAACTGTGATACAATGCTTTGTGCAAAGTTTGAGGCATCAGAACTTCATAGTGTTTAAATTAAAAATATTTAAATTTTTCGTATTTTCATAAAATTAGCAACTTTAAACTTTTGTAGCTCCGAAACCCTTTCACCCAATGATCAAAATCATGGTTTATTTTGATGCTGAGAAATTAAAGTTTATATTGACATATAAACAGATTTTCTTACTTTTTATGGAAATGGCGAAATTTAGATTTTTCCTCATTAAGACGCCTTTGACCACGAAAAAATATTTAAAAAATATATGGGTAGATTCCGCATTGAAAGTACAAATAAACACATGTTTTTTATTGGTGTACCGTTGATAAGAAAGTATTGAAAATATCGAATAACCAAAATAAATAGTACGCGCGTGAACTAACCAGCTGACTGTGAGACGGGAGCTAGCCGAGACAAGCAAGGCCACGAGACAAACACGTGATGTTTCGTCTAGTAGCGCATAGCTGGGCTAGCTTTATCACACGTTTTCATAAACACAGGAGTAAAATGACGCCCAACGCTCGCTTATCTTCAGCTCTCGGCCAGTGCGTGAGGTACTGCGCCGTTCAAGTCCAGGCGTGTGAAAATAATATATTTAATACCCTCGAAACTTATTGCCGAGCCACTAAGCCAACAATGCCGAATCCCTCTTCATAATGAAAGTTTTTTTCTCAATATTTTTTTAAATTTTTACAAATGGGCAAAAAGACTGAAAGTAAGTAAAATCAGATTATCTGTCTCTCTGTGTATAATAAAAATAAGGATTACTTCTTAACAGAACCTACCAAATGTCAGCTTCAAAATGATCTCCCGTTCAATATTCTGTAGTAAATGGTTCCAGAGTTCTGAGCGCTGAAAGAGGCTTGTTTTTATAAAATACGCTGAATTTGTCGCTCAACAATACGAAAACCGTTTGACTTTCGATAGTGTATTTTTGAAAATGCACTCTCCTCAGCACCTTGTATAAATAGGGAGAAAATTAGAGTATAAAAAATGCGAGGTTTTTTACTGATCGATTTCAAATGGAATAGCCCGTACGTAATATAACGTGAGGGATGGAGAATGATACATGAAGCAACACAATTATACCACGCAAAGGAGTGAAATGTTGAATGAATCGAATAATGAAATATTTTATTAAAAGCAGACTGAATTAGTGAACAAATGAAATAGCGCCAGAATAGAGTGGGACAAAATTAGAATGGTGAAAGGGAAGAAAGATGGAAAAAAAAGAAGGTGAAAGAATGGAATAGTGAATACATTAAATATTGAAAAACTGGAATATTGGGAAGTAGTCATGATGGAAGGATGAAATTAAGCAAAATTGCAATAATGGGAGGTGAAATGTGACAAGAGTAAAGTGATGGAATACTGAAGTGAAAGAAGAATGAATTAATGAAAACATAAAGTGACGGATGAGTGAAGTATTTAAATGTCAAACTGCCAGACAAATGAGGTACTGAAATAATGAACTGAAAGAAGAATTAAGTAATTAAATAATGAGCTGAAAGAATGACGTAACGATACAACAATCTAAAAGTAGAGTGAAACAATGAAATAATGAACTGGAATAAGATAAATAATTAAACAATGAAATGAAAGGTTGAAGTAATAATAATTATAATGATCTAAAAGCAGTGTGAAGTAATGATATATAGAACTAAAATAAGAGACATAATTAAACAATGAACTGAAAGAGTGAAGTGATGATATAATGAACTGAAATAAGATAAATAATTAAACAATGAACAGAAAGGTTGAAGTAATGATAATTATAATGATCTAAAAGTAGTGTGAAGTAATGACATAATGAACTGAAATAAGAGACATAATTAAATAATGAACTGAAAGGTTGAAGTAATGATAATTATAATGATCTAAAAGTAGTGTGAAGTAATGACATAATGAACTGAAATAAGAGACATAATTAAATAATGAACTGAAAGGTTGAAGTAATGATAATTATAATGATCTAAAAGTAGTGTGAAGTAATGACATAATGAACTGAAATAAGAGACATAATTAAATAATGAACTGAAAGAGTGAAGTGATGATATAATGAACTGAAATAAGAGACATAATTAAAGAATGAACTGAAAGGTTGAAGTAATGATAATTATAATGATCTAAAAGTAGTGTGAAGTAATGATATAATGAACTGAAATAAGAGACATAATTAAATAATGAACTGAAAGGTTGAAGTAATGATAATTATAATGATCTAAAAGTAATGTGAAGTAATGATACAATGAAACTGAAATAAGAGACATAATTAAAGAATGACCTGAAAGGTTGAAGTAATGATAATTATAATGATCTAAAAGTAGTGTGAAGTAATGATATAATGAAACTGAAATAAGAGACATAATTAAAGAATGAACTGAAAGGTTGAAGTAATGATAATTATAATGATCTAAAAGTAGTGTGAATTAATGATATAATGAACTGAAATAAGAGACATAATTAAATAATGAGCTGAAAGTATGAAGTGATGATATAATGAACTGAAATAAGAGTGAAATAATGAAGTGAAATAAGAAAGACCTCTATCCTGTTACTACTCCTAAGTAGAAGAAAATAGATATCTCGAAATTAGAAGAACATGTATATCAGCTACTTGTTACGTGGAGATAATTGGAAATATTGTGACATTTATTACAAGTCAGACTGAGTTTGACATTGCAGATATTCTCTGTACACTTTAAGAATGTGTGTCAAGATATAGAACTATAGTAAATATTTTCGTGACCTTGGTAGACCCTACTAGAATAAGATGGTGTGAACGTAGTCCCCAAGTTACGTATTTCTACTCGTATATAACGCAATAAAATTTTGAATATTATTTTGCTACATTTTTCAAGTTAACTCCTTTGTCAATTTAAATGTCATAAAACGCTTGTATCAAGTCATGCATTAACCTGTAATAAATGTTCTCTGAGAGTTTTAAATAATTCTGAGGCATAGAAACAGAGGAAAAATGTTTAATTATGTGCAGAAAATATACACTTACAGAAAATTACCCTAAAAATTCTTAGTACATCCTATTGTATTTTATTGTATTGTATTCATACATTGCTTCACAGCTAGAATATGAAACAAGTCAAAAAAACTTAATACTACTATAAAGTCTTAATTTATAGTCACAGTCTAGATTAAATATATACAGAAGAGATTTACAATATAGTCTACTAGTACAACACAAAGTTTTAGTATCAATTTCATGAAGCGTTGTTGAATGTAATGAATTCACCTACAGAATAGAAGGCGTGAGAAATTAGGTGCTTCTATAATTTGACCCTAAATAATCTTATGTTTTGAGTTTCAATTTTTATATCGATAGGGAGGCTATTAAAAATTTTTACTGCCATATAACGCACTCCTTTTTGATAACACGATAGACTTGCCGATGGAGTATGAAAGTCAATTTTTGACGTGTATTTATACTATGAACTGTTGAATTAGTTACAAAGTTTTCACGATTACATACGAGGAAAATTATTAATGAAAAGATATACTGAGAAGCCATGGGCATTATTTGTAGTTTTTTTGAAAATAGTCCTACAAGATTCCCTAGATTTGGCACCTACTATTATCCTAACTACTCTTTTTTGTAATGGGAATATACTGTTACTATCTGTGAAATTTCCCCAGAATATTGTGACTGCCACATGAGATTCGATCTCACGACCGGCGGAGGAAGGGCTAGGTCGGCCGTGGTTTGGGCTGGTTGCGCGCGCATCTGCTTCCTGGGGCATGTGCTGTGGCCGAGAGAGGAGAGGAGAGAGAGCGACCGCGGCAGAGAGGGGAGATATCCAGATAATTCGGGAGTGGCATCTTCCGGAAATTTCGAGCAATCGTACTTTCTCGTAACTATGGTGTGGTTGTAAATTACGACACGCGAGTGAACTTGAGGAGTAGTGTTGTTATAGTCAGTGGACAGCAAGCCAGCCAGTCTTGTGTAGCAGTGAAGCCAGCTTTGAGACAGGAGTTCGACTTAAGTGTGTCCGGAGTTGTATGAGCGTCCGAAGTCCTTAGTTCGAGTGCAGTGGGCCGCAGTTGGGGGACCTGAGTTCGAAGTTCAGTGGACTGCCTTTGAAGGTCTGGGGTTCGAGATACTGTGAACTCTAGTGACTGAGCTAGAAGAACTAGCCAAGGCAAACGAACTGTGAACTGAGAACTGACAGTTCTGATTTGTAAATAGTGCTTTGTGAACATTAGTTAAAATTAGCAATACATTGTTGTTCTCAATAATTCAAGTAAATTGTCATTGCCGTCTGTGGAGTGCAATAACGAATACTGTGTTACTGTGTGGAGTTGAAATCCCATTGTTGACGGAAGCAGAATTAAATTGTAGAAAGTGATTATTATTGTTAAAACAATAAAATTACATTATTGTTTTGTTTTAAAAAGTTACAATATTATTCCAAAACTCATTACCGAGTGAAAATACGCAAAGTATATTGTAGCTGCATATGACGGATTGTTACAAAAATAGTCCTTCACAAATGAATAGTGTATACGTTTAATATACCTATATAATAATATAAATTTAAAATAATATAGGCTAATAGAGTAAAAAATGAAAATGTTTTTATATTTTTAAGATCTGGTTTCCTTCAATAGCAAATACTGGGAGATAATCCATTTTACTCATATAATTATTCCACAGTATCTTTCATAACTTTAAATACTTGATCGTAAGTATTAAAAGTAAAGGCTATAGACTATTAATAATACGTATTTAATGAATTTCAATCTTAAGGCATATAAACTTGCAAATGTTTATTTGCTATTTAATAACAATATATGAACGTTTTCGCCGTTTAGGGCATCTTCAGATATAACAAAACATATTATCTGGACCAGATAATATGTTTTGTTATATCTGAAGATGCCCTAAACGGCGAAAACGTTCATATATTGTTATTAAATAGCAAATAAACATTTGCAAGTTTATATGCCTTACGATTGAAATTCATTAAATACTTATTAATAATTACCAGGCATATTGATATATTAAAATGAATTGTAAATATAGACTATTAAGTTACAATGGAATGTAAACCCATGTGGAGCTTTGTAAGTTCCTAGCTGCAAAAAAAGACATCGAGTTCCGGGTGAAATGTAGTGCAGCCGGGACCCCAAAACACTTTGTTGTTTTAAGTATTCGGATTATGTTTCATGGCTGAGAATTATCCTAAAAGCGCCTTCCCTGCGTTTACTCTCCCCGTTCCTCTGTACGCCGAAGTACTTCGATAACTCATTTGAAACTTTGCGAGCCACAGTTTTATTCTGTCTGCAGGAGGGGGCGGAGCGGGTTGAGGGGTTGAAGAAGAACAAAGGGCTTTAGTCATTAGTCTCTTTGTAATGACAGAAAAGACTTCCCGTAGTAATGGGGAAACTGATGATGAATTCAGTTATTGCTCAGTCTTACTTCGGTTAACTTTTCGGATGGCGAAGCAAATGGTGGAAGGAGGTATGAGGGTGAGTATTGGGGAGGGGGTAGACGAGGATGGATCGTCGGGGGACATGCAATGCTAGGGTTGATAGAAGCGAGGGTAGAGACTGAAAATGGCTCTATGAGAAGGGAAGTGATAGGGAATTGATAAGGTACTGCCATAATGTGGAAATGAATTGTCCGTGTAAAGTTGGTATCAGGTGGCTTTGTCGACATGATTGTCGCGTCTTCTTGAAGCCCGATTAACATCGACTATATTTTACATGAATGCTCTTTCTTTTCAATTATTTGTAACAAGAGAGATCTTTATTATTCCCTTACCTTTCGCGTTCATCGCCGTAATGTGGTTTTGGCGTGTTACACCGTGATCCGGAGCCTCCCACGTGACGTACTGCCAGAAGAGAAGACGGTTCATCCCACTCTTCGGAAGTACCGCAGATCGAACTCCGGTGCCGGAAATCCTGGAAGAAGACATCAAGATCCTATCACAACTTTATCATTATACACGCTACAATTTCAATTCCAACATTATGAGTAATTCAACCTTATACATAAACAATATAATCAAGATGTTTCAATTCAAATCAACGTTAATTACAATTTTTACTTATATTCTGACACAAACTAAGTTACACGAATGAGTAAACGCTCGTGCTCGTATGCAGTTCTATAGATGGAGTAAAAGTTAGCACTTGCATAAAAATTGTAGCCTCTTGTATTGCATTGTAGTTATTATTAACTGCGAATTGGCTTATTCTAGTTTTACTGACAATACCAATATCTTAAGACAAAAGATATTTTTACGTATTTTCTACAAAAATAACAACGTGAGAATAATATAACAAGAAGATAAACAATAAGATAAGTGAAGGGAAGAAAACATTATTTAAGTAAATCAAAATATTTAAAATGAACTTAATTTGTCTATGTTACTAAGTACATGTCAACATAACTACAGAGTGTAACAAAATTTCTGGTACAGTGAAAATTTCAGTTTTTTTTTTTTCAAATATTTGATGGTAAATATCACATTTTCAGCCAAAATATTAATAAAGGATTGCATCACACCACAATCAACTAGTACCAACTCCTACACCATAAAATTTGGTCATGATTACTGAGAAAATGGAAACTATAAAAGACAATAATTTTAACATACTGTTACAGAAATTTTCGTTACACTCTGTATTTACTTATAAACTTAATAACTATACCCATTAACTTAATTAGACCAACTTAACTAATTACACAAAAACTTAATAACATATAACATAATTAATTTTACATCAACTTAATCATTTACAGCTCAGTTTAATCGATTACACATCAACTTATTAACTACACATAAACTTATTTAATTATGCATAAGCATAATTAATTACACATAGACTCAATTACTTACACATAGACTTATTTAATTATACATAAACTTAATTAATTACACATAGACTTAATTAATTACACCTAGACTTAATTAACTACACATAAACTTGTTCAATTGCACATAAATGTAATTAATCATACATAACACAAATAATTACGCAACTTAACAGCTTATACCTCAGTTTCATCGATTACACATCAACTTATTTAAGTATAGGCCTACGTTAACTTAATTAATTACACATTAACGTAACTACGTACATATTGAATAATTACATGCAAATTTAATTACTTACACGTCAATTTAATTAACTAACTGACAATACTTTAATTATTTTTAATTTTCTCTATGAGAGGACAGCAATCAAAAGTTTTATTGACAATACCAATACTTTAATACAAAAGAATTTTTACGTATTTTCTACAAAAATAACAATATGAGAATAATATAGCAAGAAGAAAAACAACAATAAGACAGGTGAAGGGAACATCATTCAAGTAAATCGAAATATTTCAAATGAACTTAATTTGTCAATCTAAGTAAGTACATGTCAACGTAACTATTTACGTAAAAACTTAATAACTTTACCCATTAACTTAATTAATTAGACCAACTTAACTAATTACACAAAAACTTAATAACATATAACATAATTAATTTTAGAACAACTTAATAATTTACACCTCAGTTTAATCGATTACACATCAACTTATTTAAGTATAGGCCTACGTTAACGTAATTAATTACACATGAACTTAATTACATACATATTGAATAATTACATGCAAACTTAATTACTTACATGTCGACTTAATTAACTAACTTACAAGACTTTAATTATTTTTAATTTTCCCTATGACAGGACAGCCCTCAAAAGTTATTGCAGATAGCTTCATAAATAAGATTAAATTGAGAGCATTGACTATTATTAATTTGGACGCAGTAACACAGCACTCGAGTACTAATGTTAGGAAGAACTAAGCGGCTTCTAAGGATTAATTTTAAAATGAATTGAGTTAAATTTCACTCGAATGTACAGTAATTTTATCAAACAGATATGTGTTCGCTAATTTCGTGTAAGTTTGTGATGGGACTTAATCCATCCTGGGTTACTATAGTTCGTTTTAAGAATGTGATGTTTCCCTTTAGCTTACGAACTGTTGATTTAACATCGCAGCAGTTCCTCCGTAGCCCATATCCATATATTATGATTCGATAAAAAGTAAAAATAAATAAATGAATTAATAAATAAGCAAAGATATAAACCAATATGTAAACAAACATATAAATAAATGAATAAGTAAATAAACAAATAAATAAATAAGTAAATAAAAGGAAAAATTTAATAAGTAAACAAATTCACTTATTTAATTATTTATTCATAAGTAAATAAATAAACAAACAACAAATAAATTAATTAATAATTATATAAACAAACGAATAAATAAATGAGCAAGTATATAATTAAGTGAAAGAAAGTAAATAAATAAATAATTGAATAAGTAAATACACAAACAAATCAATAAATGGGGAAATAATTAAGTGAATAAGTAAATAAACAAACAATTAAATGAATTAACAAGTATATAAATAAATAAATAAATAAGTGTAAAATTAAATAATTAAACAAATAAATACGTGAATAAATAAATAAACAAACAAATGAATAAGTAAATAACTAAGTGAATAAGTAAATAAATTAATAAACAAGAGAGAAAGTAAATAAATATATGATTAAATAAATAAACAATTACACAAATGAATAAATAAGTGAATAAATACATAAATAAGTAAATAAATAAACAAATAAATAGGTAAGTATGTAAATTAAGAAATAAATAAATAAGTAAATTAATAAACAATTAAATAAGTGAATAAGTAAATAAAAAAATAAATAAGTATACAAACGAACAAATTAGTAACTAAATTAATAAGTAAATAAATTAATAAACAAGAGAGAAAGTAAATAAACATGTGATTAAATGAATAAACAAGCACACAAATAAATAAATAAATGAATAAATACATAAATAAGTAAATAAATAAACAAGAAAATAGGTAAGTATGTAAATTACGAAATAAATAAGTAAATTAATAAACTATTAAATAAGTGAATAAGTAAATAAACAAATAAATAAATAAATAAATAAGTATACAAACGAACAAATAAATAACTAAATTAATAAGTAAATAAATAAGTGAATAAGTAAATAAATTAATAAAGAAGAGAGAAAGTAAGTAAATAAATAAGTGATTAAATAAGTAAACAAGCACACAAATAAATAAGT